>NW_009185721.1:93498-167326 GCF_000690835.1 Fulmarus glacialis | reverse complement strand
AGCCCCCCCCGCACCCCCCCCCCGCCACTTTTGAGCACTCCAGAGACCCTTCCCATGGCACCCACACCTCTGCCTGCCTGCCTGGGCAATGGCTGCTCTGAGGAGCTGAGGGCTGGGTGAGGAGAGGTGCACACCTGAGCCCACTTGGGCAATCAGGCAATTAAGCAAGCTGGGACCAGGCGCCACACCTGCACCTGCTGATGCACCACCCCAGCTGCTGCACCCCCCCTGCTCCTGCTCCCACATCCAAACCACCCCCTGCTCCTCCACCCCCCCTGCTCCTGCACCCCCTCATGCTGCTCCTGCACCCATACCACCTCCTGCACCTGCTGCTTCTGCACCCACACCGCCTTCTGCACCCACACCGCCTTCTGCACCTGCGCTACCTCCTGGTGCTCATGACCCATCCCGTGCCCTTGCACCACCTCCTGCTCCTGCGCCCGCGCTGCCTCCTGCTCTTGCACCACCTCCCGCTGCTCCTGCGGCTCTGCGCCACCTGCGGCCTCTGCTCCTGCTCACGCTCCCGCACGTGCAGCCAGAAATCCTGACTCCATCCAACGACATTCCAACAAAAGCCATCCTCAGGCTAGACGGCTAGAGACCACCAGTGACCCGTGAGGTGCCTCTGCCCAGGGAGAAACCCACTCGCCAGCTGGCTGTCCCCTAGACAAGTCCACTCGGTGGCTTTCTTGCAGCACCGCTGGCAAAGCAGCTCACTCGCTCGTACAAAGGAAAAGTGGGGTCTCGAAATATGTAAATTTACTATCGTTCTCTTTTGTGTTTCTCTGCATTCAGATTCTACCTCGAGAAGCACACGGTACTTTTTGTTACCCTAAACTGCAATTAACTACAAAAAAATGACACTTTTTAGTCATCTTTGCTGACATGTCTTAACCTCCCTAATACGTATGTAACTCTTATCTCCCTCCTGCACTTCCATTAACTTGACTGGCATTACAGAGCCACGGGGAATCCCCAGCCTTTCCCCGATCCTTCGAACATGCATCTGGGGCTCTGACACAATCAGAGCCGCAAAGCGGGTCCAACAGCCCCTCAAAACCACCACAACACGGGGGGTCCTTTGCAAAGTGACTGACTACAATGCCGTCGCAAAATGATGCTGCTCATTGCCTGCCTTAGAAAAAAGCAAAGTAAACGCTAATGAGCAGAAGCGGTGCCACTATTCCAGGTCTATGTTATTAATCAAACTGGTAATTAAATACCTCATGGAGGTCTGCTTACCTTCTCTTTGAACACACCCAGCAAAGAGGAGTCTGAGTCTCTTCTGCACAGCCATGATTTGAGGGATCAAGAAACCATCTTGCAGGTTGAAGCTGGCAGAGGTCGAACCACGTATCTAACTGAAAAAGAATATTAACATCTGTAAGCAGAAGGAGTTTTGGTTACTAAAAAAATCTTTGGGCTGTTGGGAAGGGGCATAACAACTTCCAGCGAAGTTGTTTTTGAAACCAAACTCAATGTAAGAATAATTTGCAGGTTTTGGGTTTTTTTTTTAATACCAGGGTAGTCAACACTGGGAGAAATGGTCCAGGAATGTAATAGGTTATTTGTGTCTTCAAGTAAAAAATAAACACTTTTATGGGTTTATGTAGTTAAGCACAAGTTATCAGGCTCCACACAGGCCTTAGTGGATAAAATTCAATAACTGCAGCGTGCAGAGGGTAAGAGTAATGGCCTCTGCTGGCTGCGAGAGCCATGCACTGATATCACAGCAAGTTGGCTCTCCAGCACCCCCCTAGAAAGCAGCTCCTGATCAGATTAAACACTTTTCCCATCAGCTGGGGTCTCTGTGTGGGGGTGGGTGAAACAGGGCAGCGTCCTTGCACAAATCCCATGTTGCTGTCATTTCACATTTCACTCCTCCTCCCCCTATCCCACACCACCAAGGAGCACCAGGACCTCAGCTTTCCTACGGGACTCGGTTGTGGTGTGGGGGCTCCCCACAGGCTACACCCCAGTTAGGCAGAAACGCAGAGAGAAGCAGCCAGCACCGAGGACGCGGCAGTCCCATCACGCGTGTCTTGCAGGGTGGTTGTGGAGGGGGACTGACCCTCACGCGCCGTGGAGGGAGCACCTTAGCTGCCCTCTCGGAGCGCACCTCCCGGTCCGGCTTCCCCCAAATCCCGCTGGCGTGCTGCGATGCGGCGCAGCGACGGGAGCTGAAGCTGTGCGAGTGTCGGCAACCAGGAGATTCGCTTCACAAGTGCGCTCATGACCCCAGCTGAAATGCTCATGTAGATGTACCCAGAAACACTTTCAAAGTGGAAATGAATTAGAACTGGTTGAATTAGTCTCTGTGAATAATTTAGCTGCTACATTTTGCATTAATTGTTGAATAATTTATTCACAAATACATTTTCTCCATTATTTGACCTCTGCTGCAAAGTAATGAATGCTATTTGGCAAATAATTTACTGTACGATATTTATATGAATATATTAATTCTGAATATATTTACCTATTACCCCATTACTTCCAAATTCACTGTTTGAGTGATCTCAGCATAGACAGCAATCAGCCATCTTTTATAAGTTATTCCTATTGCCTGGTCTGGTTCATCCTCATTCAAATGTCACAGTGCATATTCCAAAATATTTCAACCTGTTCTGGGCACGTTCCCTCTGGATGAAGCCTGGAGACCTCTTGGAACAAACACAGCGATGTGCAAGCAGGTGCAGTTGTGGGTTGCTGGATAGCGGGAGCAGCAAACAGGGAAAATATTCAGACAGAGTTTTTTTGGGTTTTTTTTGGAAAGCATCTGTTAAGTATCCAAAATCTCACTGAGATTTGACAGGGACTAAACACATCATTCCAAGGCTCTTAAGAAAACCATGGCCTTTGCTGAAATCTTTTTTACCTTTGTAGTACAATGATACAACCTACTCTTTATTTAAGCACCAGGGCAGCAGACTCTGCACAGTTAGAGTCACGGTCTAGAAGATGGACAAAACTCATGCTGCTTTACAGACATCTTGTTACTTGGGTATTTAGGATAAGCAGGTGGGAAACTAGCTGCAAATATCTGCTTGAAATACATGTAATCAACATGCACCTCAGAAACCTCTCTGAAAGCAACCTTTGCTCTCTCCTCTTGGACATGAACAACACACTAACACACCATCAAGAAATTGTGCTGGATTCAACTCTGCCTTCAGGACAGCTACAGTAATACAGGAGCAGCAAGGTACTGCTCTGCACGTCCAAATACGATGAAAGAGCATTAAAATACTTAGACAATACATACTTGAAAGGATATTTGGTTCACAGATTTATGGCAAATATATCAAACTTTTTTTCTTCTAACCATGCCCTCATGACTTTGAGTCCAGCAGTTCTCCTAGACAAAAGCAACAGTGAACACGAGCTACAGGAGCCCTGTGGCTGGAGGGCTCCACGTGACTATTTTGCTGCTATTCCCAGAACCAAGCAATGCAGCAGCAAAGCCAGGGAGAAGTTCTGCAGGATTTTGTCACCCTTTACTTGCCACTTTTTAATGAAAAGTTGAAATATTATAAAACCTGTACTGCTAAATTTGCTTAACCAAATTGACAGTTAAAGGCAAGAGTCCCCTGCTATTTTCAATCACACTGACAGCTGAATTTTTTTCTGGGGGAGGACAGCGTGTTTGACATAAATATTTAACAAAAAACATCCCTGTAAACATGAAGACTGGTAATTTTGAGCCTCTTCTACATTTAACCAAACAAACTGCTTGTTGGGCTGGCATTGGTGGACGTGTGATTTTCCATGTTCATAAATCAATCAACCATCTGGGACAAGGAACATAATCGAAGGGATTCACACTTTTCTAAGGCCCTTTTCAGCAGCGCTACGTGTGGATACGAGGGAGCTTATCCATGCTGCTACAATTTACTCGATGGCCTACTGTTCTCTGCTGGGGAAGGAAGCACAGGAAAATCCTCGTACTCTGTAATTTAATACCACCATTGCAGGTTGAAACACCTCAGACTGCACCTCTGGCAAAGAGTATAAAGAAGAGACAGAGCACTGTGTACATTTGGGATGACTTCATCTCCTTCATCCAGAGAGTAAATGTTGACTGAGACAAGACCTTTATCCTGCAGGGATCATATATATTCTCTGCCTTTCTTGTACCTTTTCCATGCTGTGTCCTAAGCACAGAAAAACAAGCATTTCCTTCCTGGATTTTGAGCTTCTCTTGCCCTGAGTTTGAATAGATACTGCTTTCACACCATAGCCAACGCTGCTCAGGACCTGAAGAGCTCCCGCTGCCTTTCTTTTTTTGTTTTCTTTTTTCCAAATGTAACTGTTTAATGACATTTTTTTCACTTTCTTGTGGGAAACGAAAATCAGTCCTTCTGGAGAATTTCCATCTGCAGAAGGTTTGCTCATATACTATCCAGAGCCATGTAAAAGAAAGAGCGCCATAAAGCTGTAGACTGTCACTGCAGTTCATTCAAGATGCTTTTTTTTTTTTTCCCTCGGAATCCCTTCCAATTCCAACAATAGTTCAGATAATTTATTCAAGTTCAGATGGAAAGGAAAAAATTATCTGTCCCACACATACTCGTTATAGATGGACTTGGTCGCAAGAGAGCATTGCTAGCTTGCAGCCAACTCTGAACATAAACACAAGGCTAAAACCTTGGAGAGCCATCTCCAGTACCATCCCTTATACATATCATGGAGTGCGTAATTAGACGACAGATCTTGATCTTCACACAACAGGAGTCAGGCGTATTTTTCATTTTTTCTCCTTTCCGTGCATTGCTTTTCTAGTCTTTGTTACTTCAGTTTTAATTCATTGTGTCCATTATTCCCTTCTAAACAATTTATCTTGTAACTTATTTGCAGATGGAGGAAGCTGAGGAGGGGCGGAGGGATTTGCCGCTCTCATTTTTGCACCTGCTTGCTTTCACCTACAGGGTGCTCCTTTTTCATGCTCATTCTCTCGTGTCTCTTTCAATTATAGGCAGTTTTCTTCAAAATGTCATCTCTAAGTGGCTTCCCAAGGAGAGGCTGGCTGCTTTTTCTTCCCTGAATTCCTCTCTTCCAAAGATACCATTAATGGTATCCCTTAGGATTACCTTAGGATGCTCTTCCCCCAAAACAGACTATCTATTGTCATCTATTTTCTGGATTTCTTATTCCCTAGAAAACATTTTTTTCTGAATTATAATACTGACATAAAGCTGCATTTGCTGGGAAATTTGCACCAGTGGCAAAGGCCACAAAAGAGGTGGTACTTACAAGACATAGAGATCTTGAGATACTCCAGTAAAAAGGGACACATTTCACTGACAATGAATTCATTTCTTACAGTTGTTCAATTCCCTTTGTTCCCAGTCATGGCTATAAATGATGCACTGATCTCGGTTCTGGATCTGTGGACAGCTAATGAGTAGGAAGTCCGCAACTCAGGTTCCTGGATGCATCATAAAATAGTCTTTTTTTATAAACCAGAAATGACTGCAGAGGCATAAGCATTTTTTGGCTGGGTTTGCTTGACCCGATAGTGCTCCCTCTCACAGTGGCCGTGATCATGGACAGTCTAATATCATGTAACATTTCATTCCCTCTGTAACCAGAAAATATGCAGATCCACTTCTTTACCTGGCACAAGCAAATCCTGGGCTTCATTTAGTAAACAGCCAGAATTACTCAGCCCTCATTTTTTACTAGCTAGGTCTTTTTCAGCTTTGTTTTTTGAAGACACTGAGGACAAGTAGCCATCAGTCTCTCGAGCAGCTTCCTTCTTCCCTGGGAAGGTCAGGATGCCCTTGGTCACGACTGGATCGACACAGGAGGCTTCGCAGCACTCAGCATCTATTTCTCCTTCCCACATTTGTCTGCGTCCTTCCTTGTTCTACCATAACTCTATCACCTGGGATGGTTTTGACAATTCTTTCCTACATGCTCAATCTGATTTAGTTTCCTTATATTTCCCCAGGGACTTGAATTGCTGTTCATGCCCCATTTAGTTTCCTTTTAGAGAGAACACCACTCGGTGTAAATGTAGTGTCCCCAGCCCCAGGAACAGGAAGAGGAGTATGGAGCAATTTCAAGGCTGCTCGATTTCTTTGGCTCTTGCTTTGTTCCCTTTCATACTGCCCTTCAAGGAGGATCCCCCACTAGACCTACAGAATTTAGATTGAGCACCTATTTGATTTCTCTCATTTCATGCATTCTTTGCATTGTCTGCTTGAAAACATAGCCCAGTCACAGCTTTTGTTCTTCAGCAACGAGATGTCACACACTTTCAACCACACAATCTCACCTTGCAAAAAGAAGAAGTAAAAAAAGAAGAAAAAAAAGAGAAAAAAATCTTCAGGCAAGTAAAGAGCATCAAGCCCTATAAAAAAGCAGGATGTGTTTCTTAATCACCGACCGCTACCTGCAAGAGCAGTAGCTCTTTTTTACTCATATGAATGACTTATTTTATTTCCCTTTTTTTCTGGCCACCAAATGCTCAGCTGATGGGATGGCAACAGTTTCTCATTACCTTCAGGGAGACAGGCACTACTCAAAGCAGTGAGAGCAAATGCTCTGCCCATGTCCAAAAGCACAGAGATTAGAAATGCAGGTCTTCAAAGTCCCACTTGATTTTCAGATATGTGCAACTCGCCTTGTTCTGCGGTCTGGCCTCTTCCTCTCTACTTCTGCCTAGGCTGCTGTGTATTCTGCTTCAGTCATACAGCAAACACCTGGAACCCCATGTGACAGATGGCATTAAAGAGGCTTATTTACAAATGCTCACATTTTCCTAGGTGAAATTTCCTGATCCAAGATGGAAAATAGGGTGGAGCCTTAAAATAAATACCAAACCAGTAACTCTGGAGCGTTCCCAATTAAAGCCAGTCGCCCACTGCCAACTCCATAAATCGTCGGTGTGACTGAGCTGGATTGGAGCATTTTGGAGAAGTACATGCTTCTCTGGAAGGCAGGCTTTAGAAATGTAAACGCGTGTAGGAGGATCTAAGCTTCAGGCTGGCTCCTCTAAACAGAACAACTTTTAATTAATTTTTTTAAATACTGCCCGAAGCTCCTCTTAAATTGATGAGAAGTGCATTCTACTTTCCTTTACAGAAAGGCATTGTGTATTACACTTAATCTGCTTAGGTAGAAAAAAAAAGCCAGTTGTGCTTCTAGGGGCTTTAAATACGTCCTTTTAAACAGTGTTTAAACAGAACACTGTTTATATCAACCCACTTTAATATGAGGTAAAGCACATTTAAAAGTCATTTTAAAATACCACACAATTATTATATTATCGCAGCCCCCTTGTTATGAAGACACCTTACAGAGGAAAAAAATTCTGAGCAAAAACTGCTGTCACCAAATTGTAATTTACTGACTCTGAAAGTGTTAAAGAATTAGAGCAATAGAGATTTAAGATTATCCACCAAGGAAATGAGCCTTGAAACCTATCACAATGTATTTGGTTACAATTTCATTTCTGAAGGAAATTATATTAAGAAAAAAATCACATAAATCTTTTCAAATAAGGAAAGATATACTGGGGTATCAGGATGGGATTATGTCTCCTGGCCATTACTTCCATCCAGAGGACTTCATTTTGCAAAGCAGATGAATAACCTTACCCACATGAGCAATGAAAAACCAATTCATCACTTTAAATCAATGGTCCCAGTTGACTTAACTGAGCCTTGAAAAAGGCCCCTAGGGCTAGACTGTGACGGTGAAGGCTGCCCTGGTTACAGTGTTTGGGCAAAGCAAGGGTCAGCACCCCAGCCTCGCTCTTTTTCCAATTTACTGTATTACACGTTTGTTCACTAATGGAAGAGGGTGTGAACATAAAGACTGCCATTAATGAGAGAGATGAAATCGTAACCCAGCCTTGCCGGTCAGATACTTGTCCCATGTAAACAAAACCAAACCTAACATTTAACTAATGACTCTGACACACTCTCCTCAAAGAGGCCAAGACCAGAAGCATGAGGAGATGGTGAAGAGAAGGTTAAAACTGAGATAAAGCTATAAGTAACCATGACTGTTGATGAGAAGAACCCCACTATGTGGCCAAGCTGTATGTGTCGTAGCAGGATGCAATGGACTGAAACTAAAAAGAGGTAAATTGTAATTTGTGTGAGGTAACATGACTAAGTGATCAATAAGGAACTGCAATAATCTGCCAAAGGATTTACAGCCTCCAAGAGAAGACGAAGCACTTCCAAGTGTGTCAGGCTGAGGAGAATCCTTCATTTTTGCAAATGGCTGGACAGTGGCATAAGGAGTATTCAGCCAGCTCTATCATTTGTCTCTTGTTGGTGGCCTCTGTCACCTCATATTGAGAAAACCAAGGCAAGGTTATATTTTGTTGCTGCTTTTGTATTTTCTCCTTTCCCGTTAGCTTTTGAGCCACAAGGCACTTTGGGTACCTGGTGTCAGCTGGGGATCTCTTAAGATAACTGTTGCTGCAAAGAGCAGAAAATCTATGCCCTTTTCTGTACTCTCAGTCCCACCCAAGCGCTTACTAATTTCTTCAAAGCGAACTTAGGCCACGACTCTAAACAGCTACGCACAGCACAGTTGACAGGTTAATACCAAGGAGGCTATCAGATCTTATGAAGGATAATACCTGTAGTTCTCAAGACGTCCACATTGCTATATACTTTACCCGGTGCAACATGACTCATCAAACCTTGTCATCTACAGCCCAAAGACCAGCAGAAGATGAAGATAACAAGCAGCAATAACAAAAGCCTACCTTCCTGGAAAAGTATGGCACTTTTTTCACACTAACCAGCATACGGTGCACAAAATCTACCTGGCCCCGCTCATTTGGTCAGATCTTCTGATCAGAGACCTACAGAACCAACTCCTACCTCTTAGAGAAGGATATTGATTGACTCATTACAGAAGCATCCCACCTTCTAAAATCATGAAAATCTAGAACAGTTCAAACCTCCTCACTAATGATTACAGGAGTTTTAATCACTTTCATTTTGAAATTCAAATTGGACATAACACTTGAGCACCTATAATTATCTTCATGGAAGTGAAGATTTTCATTATGTTAGGGCACTTTACATATATCAGGCAGAGAAATTACAAGATTCGGGGACCAAAAACTAAAAACGTAGAGACTCTGATTCAAAATAAGATTCACAGTTCCAGTGATGAAGACAATTAACTACGGGAACACGGGAATGTGATGGATTCAACTCTGCTGTAAGTGAAGATTGGATGACTTTCCCAAGGGTCTGTTGTACCTCACACATAAGACAGGAGCAAAACAGGAGTTATTAAATGACATTTTTCGCTTCGTGTTATACATGATGTCCGAACAATTGCAATGACTCCTCCTGCCTTTACCGTTAACAAAATTTGCAATTGTTATCATAAGCAGTCCATGTTTAGATGCTTCATCATAGAACAAACTTAAAACAAGAATGTGATATTGTTAACTCTAGAGCTCAGCTGAAAAGTGAGTGCATGGCATACAGCTAATTTTAAGATTAAGTTGTAAAATCAGTATGTAAATATCGTACTATCATTCATGATTTAAAAAGCAGCCAGTAAGACAGGAACCAAAATAACAAAAAGTACGAGCTGTAATTGTATCACTAGGCATCATTTATGTCTCTAATAAAGTACTGGAGTTTTGTTTCTGCTGAGAGGAGGAAAAGCTGATACTACCCTGGTTGATGTTGCAGTACAAAGGAAGCAGAGAATCCCCATCTGCAGATAAAAGAGACATAAGCTCTAATGAAGACAAGCTTAAAAAAAAAAGATCCCCCTCCCAGTCTAATAGCCTGAAGGCATCTTAACTAAAATTTCTGAGAATGAAAACCGACCTGTTTAATTAATGCTGAGCTCTAATCGTTAACAGCAATTACATAACAAAGAATATCTCAAGACAGGGATTCATGCACTAGGAAATTAGATACAGTAGACAAAACATTAATTAAAGAGCTGAACATATTTGCTTCTGGAACAGCATCTACTACATTTACGCTTGTGTAAATGAGGATTGTATCCTTGAGCTGTGGCATGGACGAACCATCTAGGCTGGTGATCTACATGATGTTGGACTTCCAACATGATCTGTGATGTTCGCTGCTATGGTTTGCTTCTATGCCCATGATGAAGCTAGAAGCTGCTATTTCCCATGCTTTTCTTATAACTGGTTTGACTTAACTGGTGACTGAGTCAGTGTGAGGAGCATGAGCCATAGTATAAGGAGCAGCTGCTCACAGTCTCTTCTGAAGCAGCAATGAGGAGGCCTCAAATGAAGTCAGAAAGTAACAAGTTCAGGATACATGAAGGGAGATACGTACTTCAAGTATTGCAGAAGGCTACAGATACTACAATATACAGAGATTCCAAAAGTGATGAAATATCAACATCATGGATGCAAAAGGAAATATACTTCTGAGTTGGAAGTTGGAGCTGCAAATGCCAGAAAACAGCATGAAGACTGAGGAAGTAGGGAATGATTACCTTGTTCCTGAGGTCTTACCCATTCCTGTTGCCCAACGCTGGCTATGGCTGCACACAAGACAGAGTCCTTTCAAGGCTATCCTTTTACTAAGAGATTTTAGGATTGGGCCTGTCTTTTTTTCTTTTTCCTCTTTTTTTTTTCTTGTAACACCCCATTAGGGTTCACTATAATGCTTTCAAACAGCTGAGTAAGATAGTTACTTGGCGGATTTATGTAATTTCATAGCAAATGGCAAACACTGGGGCCATTTGCCTCGCCAGTGGCACACTTCCATCTTAATTACACCTTGAGCCCTTTGCCTTCCGCTGGTGCAAAGCTGAGAGATGCTCTTCAGATGGAAAAGGCGACCCCTGCCTCGCCAGCTGCAGCGAGCTCCGCTCTCCTGGCAGGGCTGGAACTGCTGACTGCCTGCAGCTGAAATGATCACATCTCTCCCTCGCACCGTAACGGATTATGCATGATTACTGGGCTCCTGCAATCTTGGCTCCCTGAGCTGTTCTTAAAAGAGCACGTCTATCTGCTGGTACAGCAATCTTCGCTTCCAAATATCTGCAGTGCTCCCTTGCTCTCCCCTTTGCTCCCAGCACCTTTGTTCCCAGACGCCCTTCTCCCTCCTCTACGTCCAAGTCTAACAGAAAAGCAAACAAGCCAAATGGATCATTTTCTTGTCTGACTCGGATCTCTGCAATGTGCAAAGCTTACACCTCCTGCTGACTGGTGGTCCCCAGGCATCAAACTTCAGCAGTGTCTCCGAGAGATATAATATTTGATGTTATCAAGAAACTGCTGAGCTGCTGTGGCTGATACACTACCCACAAAGCAGTCACTTCCACCCAGCCTAAAGCACCACCCTGGATTAGCATGCCCACTCCCTTCACAGCTCTTAAAGACGCTTGCTCAATTTAGGTCATTTGGCCAGAATTGTTTGTCTCAGCTCACTGTGCAAGGCAGAAGCCCTTCCTCTCCCTCCCTCTCTGGTTATATTTTCTCAACCTCCCCCCTTCCCCCCCAAAAAATCAGAGCAGAATTTTGCTCAGTCCATCTTCTCCCTTCTGTCTCCTGCTCCCCGTTCACAGCACAAAAGCTTTCCTTTGTCAGATTTGTTGGCCTGTGACTGACAAGCAATTACAATAAGTAATTTCATTTCAGTGGAAGATAATAAAACGTGATACCGTAACTACCCACAGAGCCTCCAAAGTATTCATGTTCACTCTAATAACCTGGTGAGATGCTGTTAATCTTGACAGAGGCTGCCCAGCAGGTGCTGGGGAGCTGAATCTTCATATTCTTTCACTGTTTGCTGATCCTTCCACAGGGAAAGCTCCAAGCTGTTAAAATGCAATGGCCCTGCTCTATTTTTTAATTACATTTAGTTTATTAGAGGCACAATCAGCTGCATAACTAATCCTGGAGCCTGCCCTACCTTACCGAAGAGGGAAAGGGAGATCTGACTCATTTGGGCTCTCGCAATCTCGGGTGCGTGGAGCGGTTTCCCTCTGGGAGACAGAGGCGTTGAAGGGCAATGTGCAGTGGAGGGGGAACTGTTGTTTTCAAAAGCAGATGATTTTTACCGATACTTCCCTCCCCTGCCCAGGGACCCCTTCGATGCAAGTTGCCTTTGTTTTCAGTTATTCCTCCTAAAGCCAAGATGTGCCAAGGAAAGTTCGGTGCCGATTTGCCATTTAAAATTCAGGCTGTCGGTCCCCTCAGGACCAGAGTGCAAATGAGCTGTGTAGGGGCGAGGGGACAGATGCCCTTGGTGCCAAAGAATTACAGGCCTCCCCCTTAGAAAAACTGCATTTACCAATACTGCAGAAGCAATGTTAACTTTCCTTGAGATGCCACCCTTGGGTGCACATCAGCACAAGAGGAGGAGTAGGGAGAAAGGAGATGACAGTAGAAAGCAGAATTTGCACCAGAAGCACATCAGTGTCCCCACAGTAAAATGGTGATGCTCGTACCTCTTTGAAAGCCTGGATATTTCTCAGGACATATATCACCTCGCTGCACAAGCGACCCGTGGCCTCCCACTCCTGAGCAAGCAGAATCCCACCCTGCTGCCAGAGCAAAGACAAAAGCATCCCCTCAGCATCCTGCCAGCGCTGCAGAGGGGATGATTAAACGCACACGACTTGCTGAGTCCAGAGAGGAGCTCGTAACTGGGGCACGGCAATCTGAACTGTGGCCTTCACAGAGACGAACCTGACCTCCCTGAACTACGCAGAGAGGGCAGCAGGGAGAGAGGGAGCAGGGTTCTGTCAGACAGGTTTCCACAGCATCAATGGTACTTTTTTTGACAACCCTGTTTTCAAAATTTCTGTAACCACAAACACCCCATAATGAGGTGAGAGGGCAGAGATCTCTCTTGGAGAGGGCTAGTTCAGGGACTAAAGTGTGAGGATGCTCCTTTTAAAGAGGGGAAGCCAGAGGAGCTGCCCCCAGCCAAGGGCAAAAGAGCTAAAAGGCTGCTGCTAAAATTTCCATGTCCGCTTGGGAAGCAGGAGTCTAGCTACAAGATAAACTGGAAGGCCAGCATGTTCCTCATTAAAATCCACCTGGTTGCTGTTCGATAGTGTCTTGTTCTTGTTAAATCCACAACTGTAATTAAATTGTTTTCCAAGCTTTTGACAAGTAACTGAAATGCTTAGAAATGCTCTGAAGGAAATGACAATAATAACTGTGATATGACTGCCTCCATCTTCCAAAGATAATATGCAGATCTCTATCCACCAGCAGGTAGGTTCCAGGCTAAAACCTATGATATTAGCTCTTTAGAAAGGAAGCTGTATATGGCCCAGATCTCACTCCTTCCCAAATCAAGAGGTGGGAAAGACGTGAGCATCGTTTCAGTCTTCTGTTCTTCAACCAATATACATCCAGACCCTGCTGAATTTCAAGGGAACTCGGTATTCATGGTGGAGAATGGTCCTCTGAAACACACTGCATGGACGTCTCAGAGAGTTAATTCCTCTGCCCTCCTGCCATTTCTTTACAGCTAAATGAAGCTTTAGAAGAGAGGAATAATAAATATGTTGAAGATAGCTGAGCTGTGTTTTTCTCCAAACATTGTTCAAAGCAAAACTACAAGATGTTCCTGGTATTATCTGGAAATCTACTTATGTTACATCCTTAAACATACTTCCCTTTATTCCAGGGGGCCTTCTTGAGTTTGCATAGTGAAAATGGAAAAAAATGAAATTCTGTACTTCTTCAATATTGAGAACATGAGAAATAAATAACCTTGGGCTTTCTCTCCTCCACAAGAGAGGTGATGTAAGAGCAAGCTAAGTGCAGCTGACTTACCTGGGTTCAGAAGTATTGTCCAAACCAATAAGAGAGCCTCTTGCATAAAATAAAAAGGTCAAGAGTATAAAGATGTGATCTCAACAGGGAAGAGAGCCAAGAAAACAGTTCGCTATTTAAATAGCTGATTAAACAAAACATAATTAGGGCTAACTTGGCCCCTGTCCCAGAGTTCATATACCCACACAAGGAATCTCCTCTGGGGGCAGTACAGCCTGACGCGTGCCTTATTTAAATCAGGCCATTTAAATAGCTGACCTTTTTTAGTGTCAGCTTCTGCTTGTTCATACACTCACATCTCTTTCTGAAGCTAACCTTTATATTGCTGCCTGCCTGCTTGTGTCATGCCTTCTCCACCTTTAGATGCAGCAGGAGCCAAATTAAATAAACCAGAACTACAACAGAATGAGAAGTTGCAGGAAACCCTTTGCTGTATTTTTATTTCCCCGGTCCCATTTGCTGGGCAACAGCCTGCCTCACATGGCCTTGAAGGGCTGGGTGAGCCCAGCTCCCTATAGTTTGAAAATCCGAAACTGTAAAAGACAAAGCTATGTTTTGAGGGAAGCATTGCACAGAGCTAATTCAGGTAGGTATTTGCCCTGGTCTCATCACGCTCTCAAGTACACCAAAGCCTCATTTTGTGCAGCTTCAGCAGCCTGATGTGCTCTCTGCTGGACAGGTACCAGTACCCCACTGCTCCGCTAAGCCCGAGGAACAGATTTTTAGCAGCAAATTAAATCACTTGGGCACAAGCCCACCTTAAGCTGTTTCATAGCTTCCAGACAGGTGGCTTATATTACATTAGCCCATTGCTCAAGTAGAGTTGGCTTTCCATGTCAGTGCTGACCATATGGACATGTGGTCCATATGGTATGGAACACAGGGAATCCCTCCTTTAAAAAGAAAAATTCACATCAGAAAAGAACCTGCAGACTCATAACCATAAACGCCAAGAGAAATAGTAGGGGAAGAGTGGGATGGAGAGGCTGTAACTGTATTTCTCTCTGTCTAAAAAAACGCACTAAGGTCTGATTCAAAAAACTTGAAGTCAACAAGAGTCTTTGCATTGCCTACCGGAGGCTTTGGATCAGAGTTTGATTTGGGAAGAAGTGGGAGAATGCAGCTATAAAGAGCCCTCATTGAAGTGAAACTTGAGCACAAGAGCTAGAGTTAATGAAAGGACAAATTATGATGCACTGCTCAGGGAGACGTATACGCGTATCCTGCACAATGTGTTGTGCAGGAGGCACCTGCCTTCCAGGTTGTTTGGATACTTTTGCCTTATTCTGATTCCTGTCAAAAGTTTATTTGCAGGAGAATAATATAAATTCAGAAAGGGACCTCCGAGCTATACACGTGGAAAATATGTCCATCCACTAAGTCCAAAAGCTAGTCAAACATCACCTCCTAGTTATTTACAATGCTGCAAATATTGATTAAAATATATGTAATTATACTGATTTTAGTCTGAATTGATACTCCACATATTCTGCACACATGGCTGTTTTTACCCTCTTCAGAGGAACACCAATGTCAAACACTTTCAGAGGAACAGAGTGAGCAGAGTCCTAAACAAACAGGCCAATTCCAACAGTGTCGAATGAGGTTGATGGAGAGGAGTTTATAGCTTTTGTATCAGAGACCCTGGGAAATGTCTCAGGAGTCTTTATTATCCCCATTAGAGTAGGCAGCACAGATGGATCTGTGAGATGGAAGGCCATGAACAAAATGCACATAAATATTGTGAAGCTGCCCAAGGTCAAGGAATAACTCACAGCAGCCTTACCAGGCCTGCTGGATTTACCATTTGTTTCTCCATCCCTCCTGTATGAAATTCCTTTAAATGGTATCTGTTGCACGTCGGGACCAGAATGGCCACATGAAAACTGACCCTCCTGGCCGGTAGTTTCGCGTTCATTTAGTCTTCCTTTCAGAGAATTACAACTGGAAAGACCAGAAGAAAGCTACCTGGAGATTTCAGCCCATTAGTTTAAAGGTAAGGAGTAAGATGAAAGGGAACTCCATTTCAGCGGCTAGCTGGGGAAACCTAGGGCTGCCTTAGGACCTCTGAGCAGGCAACGTCATTTGCCAAAATTATTTGCAACTCTATCCTTCTGCAATAAAAAGGTGGACTTCACTCTTCAACATAGAGAATAGCATGACTGCCTCTCAGCTACAACCTTTTCGCTGCCTGCCCTGCTTCTCGCCTTACAAAGCTCTCTTCTACTAACGACCCAGCAAAGCCTGCCCTTGCGCACTGCATAGTCCTAGTGCTGGTCTCCTCATGAGTCTTAGTCACAGCACTCAAGGCTGCTGGATGGAGGTTATGTGATTCAGAAGGAAACTGTGCTCAGAAAAATAGATGGACTCATCCCTGCCTGAGGGCATGGAAGGCACATCCTCGTGTCTGAGTAGCTCAACGCACCGTGCTGTGATATAAATCTGCTTGCTCACCACCACCCAAGATCAGAGACTCTGGACATGAGCACCTGCCAGAAAAGGAATTAAGTAAGATCAGAGACTCTGGACATGAGCACCTGGCAGAAAAGGAATTAAGCAGTGCATAAAAGCTAATTGATCAACTATTTAGAAGGCTTAAACTCTTTTAAGGGATAAAAATATACGTACTTTCATTGACATCAAGATGCTGGTCCTCTATCATGTCTGCAACACTCCAAGTCTGCATCTGCACAGGCCCAGAGATATTTTTGCTGCATCGATGCCTGGCACAATCAGGAAGTTTGGCCAAGTCATGTTGAAGGCTTTGATTTTTTTGAATTAGAGATCTCATCGGTTAGGAGGAAATCCTCTAGTTGTCCAAATACAAAAAAGGCACAGACCACAGCAGTGTAAAAAACCGAAACAACAAACTCCAACCTTGTCCCATGCTTTAGCCACCAGCCTGTTTTTTAACATATGAAGTGATTCTTTTGAATTACCAGCTGTGCCAGATATGAATTAATGACCACAAGGCTATTTTTCTGCTAATTCCCATACTCATTTAGACTCTTTCTCCTTGCCCTTTCTTCCACTTGGTTATTCTAACGTGTTTTTCAAATCCGTCAAAATTAATAACATTTTCTCTATGATCGACCTCTCCTGTCTTCCTACCAAATTTTTTTTGCTGTCTTCTCTCCTTTGTAATACTTTAAGAGGGAAGGATTTTCTGGAAACCATTACCCAGAGTTAATAACCTAGAGATTCAAATGTTCTTAAGAACACTTACCTCCTCCAGGGTTGCAGGAGACTGTGACTTCACTGAGGGACAGAGGCTATCCTGAACATGAACAGACCCAAATAGTCCATTCAGGACCATCCCGATTTTCCTGAATTTCCAGGGACCCCTTCTCCAACAACTTTCATTTGTCCTGGTACCCTGTGGCACTGGGAGGAGGGAAGCTGCTATCAGAATCATGAAAGAATCAAACAGTATTACCCACCTCCAGTTCGAGCCAAATCTTTGCCAGGCTCCTGCTCTCACTGCAGGGCAGTTACAGCTCTGCAATTCGCCCGTCTCAGGAAGGTTACAAACCTGCTCAAAATACCTGACATCAGTCTGAGCCAGTTTTCAATGTCTGACACAGAAAGAAATAAAGACACATTGCTTCCACCTTCCCTCCTTGAGACGGAGGTAACCCCGTCTCTGTTTCTCTCCCCACCCCGAGAAACGACCACATTTCCAAACCCAGGCAATGACAGACTGCAAAATGTAGATTCAGCACATTTTGCAAAATATCTCGACTTACACATCAGCATAATGGTATTCCTCCTCTCAGGAAAAGATTCTGATAGCCCAGATCAATCTATTCACAAAGGTGGAGATAATTTCCTTTTAGGCCTTTAACAAAATTATCTCGGTCATCAGAAGATCGGCAGTAGGAATTGGCTTGTGCCTAGCAAATTTGCGGAGTCTGCTTTTTTTTTGCATGTGTGGTTTGCTTTAAACCTCACTTATATAACACTTATTTATCACAGCCACACAGGCTAATTCATGTATATGTATTTAGTATAAAAGCATTTGAATTAATGTTCCCAGCTTGTTTACTTTGAAGGACTGAATGCCCCCTCAGGAAGACATATTGATCTTAAAGGAGGCCATTCTCTGATGAACACTGGTTCCTGCAATATTTATGCCTTTTCTCTACTCTTGATCTTTTGAAAAGAGATCCCGAAGGAGGGTGACAAAGCTTGGACAGTGGAGGAGGGAGAAGAAGTACAAGATGGGTCCCTGTACGCCGAGTGCAACGTCAAAATGTAAACAGGAAGGTGATCAAGGACTGCGGTCGTTTCTTAATTAAGCATTTAATATGTATATTAATGAATATGAGAGGAAAAAACCCATTGAGCCAACTTGATAGAGAATGGTAGGATAAAAAAAAAAGATCTGCAGCTTTTCTCAGTTTTGCAGCTCAATTCTGCTAATTTAGGCCATATCAACTGTGATTTTGAGGCCAGCCAAAAGAACTGATGTCAGTGGAAACATCAGAAAGTAAGCCTTCACAGTTTAGCACTTGCTGTCTTTCTAATCACTCCACATGGCCATATTTATTATTAAAAATAAAATATTAAATACTTTTCTGGCTTCTTCTTCAGAACTGAGTTTGCACTCCATATGGGCTGAAAGAACGAGGACTGCACACTTGCTGTCCATGTGATGTTCTCCCTCCTTCTCCATCCCGAAGGGAAATCGCCATTCCTTGGTTGGTTTTTGTTTTCATGGCAGAAAAAGCAAAACACGAGTGGAAGGATCTTAGGACTAGATCCAGTGCTTCAAAGTCTGAGTCGAAATATACCACTGACCCACTATTTTGTCTGTACTCATTTATTCTCTCTGGCATTCTGCTTCCTCACCCTAAACTGGGGTAATTTCTCCTCCTTTCTGCCTCTGGGCTAGTTGCAAATCACCCGGGGCAGGGCCACTCTTTCAGTACATGTTTAGAGCAAGTGGGATAGTCATTCTCACCTCAAGCCATTTTATTGCACTACAGAGGATGGACAACACACATGCAGATCTTGCCCAAACTCCACCAAGTAGCTATTATTCCTATCCCTACTGCTCCCTCAATGGGCAGGAAACATCCAGTGTCTGGTGGGTCAGCCTCCTATAGCAGCAGAAACCGGTGCTGTCAGCTGCGGCTATATCCCAGATTCACACTGTTTGTGGCTATAAACAAGCCACAGAGCAGTGGTGATTGGGAACAGCAGGCAGGTCCACTGCTTCCCTCTGGAGAGATCACCGCTCTCAGCCCGCGTGGACAAGGAGCAAAGGCCAAGGCAGAGAGCAAAGAGTTTTGCTGCTGAGGTGGTCCCCACTACCTGGGGGACCTGCCTCCAGGCTTTTAATTTGCTTTATCACATGCCGTATACAATCATAGGGCTAACCAACCTCATATACACAAGTTTTCTATGGATACACATATGTATTTATATATGCTGAGATAGGACAGGTGGGCAAGGTATGCTGCACTGTTACCAGTCGCTTTCCTTCACATTCTGTTCCCACTTGGGAAATGGGAGTACAAGGTAATGAGTAGAAAAACATCTGTTTCTCCCATTTCTGGAGGATGTGCTATGATACTCTGCAAAACAGGTACTAAGCAGAGTCATTTGCACTGCTCTATTGAATGGGTGATGTCTGTGAAGCTGCCAGCTTTGAGCTGTGCCTCCCCCCTCCCCTTCCCTTTGTTGAGAATTTATTTTGTTGGAAAATCCATACTAACATCAGAAACCAATGGTGAGCCATGTCTGGGAAAAGATGAGGCCAAGGGCCAGGGTTATATTGTAAAAGATGCAGTTTTCAATCAAAGGGCTTTGTTACACCTGGCTAAAAAGAATTTGATGGAAGATTTGGCCAAACCAAATTATTCATAGGTGTAATGTGAATGGAAAAAGCAAATATCAGAAAAAATAAAAATAATTTTAAAAGCATTAGCTTCAAAACAGGTCTGGAAAGTTTGATTCCTCAAAAGTGACTTGCATCTGACTCTTCCTTGCAGGAACAGAGGATGCAGATGGGATTTCCAAAGAGGACAAAAAGGGGATGATAGAAGTTTAGAAGACCAAGAGCAGCATAAAGAAGTTGATGATGACACATATGCTCTTGTTTGTACCTTTTCCACACAATACCAAGGAGATGTGTCTGCCTGCTCTATTAAGATGAGCTACCGAAAGAAAATTTCTCCCCATAGACTTACCCAGTGGAACTGATTGCCCCAAGGTATTTCGGTGGCCAAGAGCAAAAACTTTTTAAGAAGCTGTTACAAAACCCATTAGTCATTTCTCTGGGTGACTGGAACCTATATGCAGTCATAGCCCGTGTGCAATATATATCCTCAGCTACAAACCTCCTGGTGAGTCTTATTAAGAAAATCCCCCTAATTAGGCAACCAGACCTGTCAGTTGTCTCAGGCGTCCTGCACTGACCTGAAGCTCTGCATTTCCACAGTTCCCCCCACCATCACCCCCTGCGAGGGGCTGTAACACATGCATCCGAGGCCTCTACCTGAAAGGTCCCTCTCGGCTGGGCAAAACAGTCCAGATCTCGGTGGCTCCAGATCAAGGGCGAATAGCAAAGACCAGAAGCTGCAGAGGCAAAGCCTGACGCCTGTCAAAGTCAGCACTGGCACTCTCCCTCAATTCGGCAGAGCTGGGATTTCTGCATTCATTTTGTTTCGATGTCAAGATGAGGGGGAGGGTTGAGATGTGCTGTCAAGATTTCTACCTGAAAAATTAAAATAACCAATTTCAGGTTAGCTTTTTGTTTAGTTACTTGTTGCAGCTTGTTACCAGAGGGCCTCTCTGGGCTGTATAAAGCACTTCCCTGGCTTAGTCATGTGGAAGATATAAGTTGGAGCACTTCTCTCATCAAAATATTTGTTTTAAAGGGAGATCAGAAAGCTGAACCACAGCAGAGGCTCAACAGGAGAGGTGGGAAAAGTAGTGTTTACCAAGTAGTTCAGCGTTGGAGAGATAAACGGACATTTGAGTTCATTTCACTACATAATGTTATTAGTTACATGAAATTAGACTGTCAAATACAGCTCTCTAAAATGCAAGGGGAATGCAAGAGGGCAAGGAGAAGAACGAACACACAGGGGACAAATCACTGTCACTCACAAAGGAGTGCCTGGCAGACTAAGAATTAAGTTCACTCCTCAGGGCAAGCCATCCCCAGCTGTTATAAATACATTTTAATGCCCCTGTCAGCGTGCGCAAAGAAAGAGCCTGCCTTCCCCAACACAGTGTGTCAGGTGTTTTCTGTCATTCAGAGAGCTTGAAAGAACCACATTTAGACTGCAGTTTTGTCACTTCTCCCTCCAGCAGCGCTAGGGCAGCTTCTCTGCTGGTCGGACGGAGCAGGCAGCGATTTTGGAGCAAAGCCAGCACAGGCTGCTGCTTACTCCGGCCCTCGGGAAGCAGCCGTAGCTGGACAGTGTGGTTGCTGCCCGCTCCTGCCACGCTCCACCTTGCATCGCTAATGCAAACGGTGAGTTTGTTGGACTCCTTCAATCCCCCTCTGGGCTGTATTGCAAAATCATCATTTAACAGGCTGCTTGGCTTTTCCTCGGGAGACTGACGTGGCCACGCTTGGGTGGTAGGGGAGGGCGAGCCTCTCTGGCTGACGGCCGACTACAGCAGACCTCGCTCAAGCTCACACCGGGAGCTGTGGCTGGCCGGCAGAGCCGTTCCCAGAGGGGTGAGGTGAGGCCAAACCTCGAGCCCTGAGCAAAAAGCAACGATGCTGCACAGTCCCCAGAGTATGGCGTTACCTCCCTCTTCCCATCAGTCCAGGTCCTACTGCCTTCCCTAAGTTGCAGCTCAGCTGCAAACAACTTCGGGGTGACTGTGAGCTAGATCGGAGCCAATTCTCTTTGCTACTGCTTTATTTTTCATTTCTGAAAAGCCCTGCAGCACTTTCTCCAGAAACGAATGCCAGGAGGGGACTTCTCTCCTTGCTGTCAGACAGCTGTGCAGTGTTACAGCTGCCAGCCCGAAACACCATCTCTAGCAAAATTGGAGCCAGTGTTGGGGCTCCTGCCAGGCTCCAAAATGGAGATTGGCTCTGCTTGAGATGAGCAGCTCTCAGATACGGTCCCATCAACCCAAGAGGAGTGAAATCACATCCCACCTTGTAAATGCACTTTTGGATTTCTGCTGCCTTCCACTTCCCTCTGAAACATGAGTTTGGCCCCAGCTGGACCGTGATCTCTGAGCGGGTAGGAAATACGCAGTGTTTAGCACACAGGAGACCAAGCACAGGGACAAAACAGGACGTAGCCATGAATAGGCAACCCAAATGGGAGACTCTGGAAGAGGAGCTCATTTCAAAGAAAGCGCATTTCCATGAGATGAATGGGCTATTGCAAGGCAGCCCGCAGCCAGCTGCCCATCCGAGGAGCCAGGCTTACAGGGCGAGACAAGCTTCATGCTTTCCCTTTGCGCTCAAGTCAGTGTTTTGTTCTCTTCCTGGCATCAGGCCCGTGGATGACACGGCACACTCCTCCTTGTCCCCCACAGTTTTACCAGTACAACAGCTTGCCAGGCTTTGCTCTAACCAGAACACTGAAACAAAACAAAAAACCAAAACCAACAAGCCTTTGAAAAGTCACTGAAACCCTTATCACTGCGCTGTTATGACTGGAGAGTGTGGCCCCACAATTACTTGGATGACAACAAGTGGGAGGTAGCAAACATCACTTTTACTGCCAGAGAAAGCCAGCAGTCAGCACGAGGCACAGCCTATTCCTTGGCAGGCAGATGTTGCCGAGGTCCCACTAAATCACTGCTGGGGATGATAAAAATGAGCTTCCTGCTCTTGCATTGCTACTTCTGTGGCTCTGCTGACGTGAATATCTGACCTTGGGTCTGGACTGGTACAAACTGGCATCACCTGCTTGAAGCCAACAAAGAAGATGGACAACCGCACCAACTACTGACCCGATCCACAGCGATGCCCAGGGCTGCGGGACAGAGGCATCCTTTTGAAACAGAAAGGCTTTGTTTCTATGATTTGTTTCATTCTCATTTTATTTCTAAATGGCTCTTGTTTGCCTGCAATCGCCTCAGTGATAGTTCATGTACAGTAACATGCCAACCTACCGCAAAACATCTCGGGAAGAGATATTTCACTCAGCTCAGCAGACCTTAAAGGGAAGCATCTGCTGTCAGAGGCGTGTGCTCATCACCCGTTGATGCATGGGCCTGTCTGAGAGCAGACTTTGGTTCAGCGCGTACCCCCCGCGAGAGGGAGATTTTATCAGCATTACTGTTGCGGCAGGTCTTCAAAAACCAATGTGGGATCTCATATTTCTGGAAGCACATGCATGCGATTTACAACCTTACAGCCAGCAGCACTGCAACACAGATTACTTAATCCATCATTTCCTGGGAGGGGAAGGCGGTTGCTAAGGCACGGGGAGGTTTCAGTTGGGTGAGACCTGGTCATTATCTATAGAAGTAACTGCTTCAGAGAACACACTCTGCTTTCTAAACTTCAGCTGGAAGTAAAATTGCATCCCCAGAACTGAAGCTCCCATCCTGTCCCGCCCTTAGCGATACATGGCCAAAGCCTTCCATCAGAAATGCCACACCAGTAATTCCACTTATAAATGTTCACGAGACACACAGAGATAAGTAGCAAGTCTCAACAGTTGGCCTTAGGGCACAGCACTGGGACCAAACCACCGAGCTACAAAAGAGAGACTCTCCTGTCCTCTACCATCTGCCATTTTACTGTCCTTATAATCAAGGGTTTTTTTCTGGTAGATATAAAAAAGCCACCACTGATGACGGCATAACAGCCTAAATAATTTCAAATTGCTTCTCCATTTGCTATGATTATTAACCAGCAGCACGATGAGAGGAAGAAAAGTGTTTTCTAGGTATATCCTCTCTCTCTGAGAGTCCTGGCTACAAGGCTGTATTAGGTCTTTCACAAGAACCCACTGATCTGATCAGAGATGGTCGATAACTAGATTGAAAAGTGAGTGTCTGCTCTTTATTGGTGAGGGTCAGGGATGCTTGTACTTGATTTTGCTGAGTCCAGGTCTTCTGTCTAAGCTAAACTTGAGATGGTGCCACTTCTAGATCATCAACTCGACACTAAGCTCCATGCAAAGAATACCACATACAAAATTAACATCAGGTTATGCAAAGTTATTGTTTTCCAGCCTCTGCACCCTGCGTTGATTTTATTCTCCAACTCCCAAACCACAGACATCCAATTTTCTCCAAGAGTTTCTATGCTGGCCTGCATGCAGAGGGTGCTGGGAGCACAAACACGGCTCTTTGAATGGCCATCAGTACAAAATGTTATGTATGTTCTTGCTCAGCACTTCAAAAATCCTGCCCTTGCTTTCTGAGAGCTGGTTGCCCAGGGCTCCCACAACCTCCTTCGTCACCTGCAAAGTGACACCATCTTCATGACATCAAGCGCTCCGATTTTCTAATGTATAACTTATCTCTTTCATATACAGCTGAAGAAAACTATCACACACCTCTCCCAGGGCTTGTAACCACAAGGTGGAGGCTTGTGCTAACATATTCCCAACCCCCAGCACCACAGAGCACCCGATCCAAAGAGGCTACGTGAACTCTGCAAAGCAATATCGGGGGGGAATTAAAAACGCTTCATCGCTTTTTCAGCTCAGCGGATTGCATGAGAGAGATGTAGGGTTAGTTAGGATACATGTCCTTAGAGATGTGTCATCAACGGTAGTTCCCCACCTCCCCCGAAAATATTATCAAAATCTCAATATTATCAAAATCTTCTTCACTGAAATGATTTGGTATCAGTGAAAGCACAGTCATTTACATCAGATCCTCAGCAGTTCCCACTGAGGGGAGGAAGGTGATTTTTCTCTTGGACACAGGATCACTTGCTCTACCACATTTTCTGCCTTGAAAAAGTTCACTGGGCTGGTGCAGACCAGGAACTCCAGGTTGCAGTGTGGAAATGTAGGAGTAAGGGAAGAAAGGGAGAGAAATTATGACTAGCCTGACCGTGTCCTTATCTTTCAGCATATCAACGCAGAGCTTAACGGAATCATAATGAACATGTTCTTGGGTACATGTGCTATTCCAGCAGGCTTTGCAGCTCTTGTATAAGACAGACAGCTCCATCTCCTGAGACATAGCTCAGTCCCTGGGCCATTAATAGCGTCCTTGAAAGGGCTCATTCTTTTTATTCTATTTTTTTTCCGGTGTTGAAGAATCCCATGTGAAAGTATTTGGTGACTGTGTGGGAGCTGGGGGAAGGAGAACGTCTTGTTTTGCTTGTTTTGGGACGTCAGCCCTTTGGAGATGGTTAACACAACATTGAGCACGACCAGCTTGTAGGCTTGGGGCTTAGAAAGACCATAACCCGCTGATGCGTTTCAATGGAGGCTAATGTTTGCCCCTGGATTTCCCACTCTTGAGGGCACTGTTAGGCAGCCAAATCACTGTCCTTGCCCAGGAGCAAGTCAGTGTTCCTGGGGAGCTGGCAATCCTGCTCCCAGGGAAGTGTCCCCCTTTGGTCTCTGCTCAGACTGGGGCTCCTGGTGGGGTTTCCCACATGAAATCAGAAAAAAAGGGAGCTGGGCTTCCTGTGGGGCTTTGGGTTTTTATCACTTATGCTGCAACACTGAAGGTCACTTGGCTCCTGAATCTGGGGACTGATGCACAAGACTTACAATAAAAATACAGTGTTTGGTAAGAATTGTTGACTGAAATCACAATAATAATTCAAAGGTGTAGGGCACATAACTGTGAAAAGCAAAATAATTTAAGAAAATACATTAGAAGAGTTAATACCCCGAATTAATAACAAACTCTTGAAAATAAAGCAGAATATGGTCTAAAAATACTTGCTGCAAGTACTTGTACTGAAATAATGACAAGATAAAACTGCAGCTATTTTTGTTAGAAAATATTACTGAGTTCTTACGAGGACAGTATCTAGCAGCTTCAGCTAGGGCAGGACTCAGTTACAAAGGAACGCACGTTACACCTCAGGGTATATAAACTCCCGCTCCAGTCAGTATCTCTGAAGATAGGGCCTGAAGGGCTTTGCCAAGGCAAGCCTGTTGTTCAGTCCTGCAGAGGACCCGCTGACCAGGGCTGTACACTTTCTGTCATGCCAGTGTGACAGTTTACATCAGCTCTGAAACTGAGCTCGTGGCTCCTGAAGCATTGCCTGGTACTGCCTCTCATTAACAGAGCTAGGCTGCAGCGTGTCAGACCAGGCTGGTAGTTAATGGATGAGCAAAGGCATAACGCTGGAGGACATTAAAAGGCAAATCATAAAAAAAATTACTTTATAGCTTTACAATAAAAATGGGCATATAAAAGAGGTTCAGAAGAGATTGCTGCTTCGTTCTAAACCAAGTCTGGAAATTAGCCAGAATTTATCAGACAGCTTTTGGATCAGAGATGCAATAAATGCTGATGTAGTTGTTACTGCAGGTCTCTGATCTATTGTTCAGAATAGAAAATATAAACTTATCTACAGTTTATCTTTTCCTGTGGGGTTTTTTTTTTTCATTGCTTTTCTCTTTGCTTCAAACAATTAAATGATGCTATAGATAGTGCCTGCTTGATACAGGTACCCCACAACCGGAGTGGCGTTACTCTGAACTCTGCAAAAAAAAGCTGTCGCATTATATGCCATTATATGCCATTATATGTCAGCTCATGCCAACATAGGTCAGTGACATACTTGGGTCACAGGAATTGCCCTTAAACAGTCTTAACTATCTGGGGAAGGAGGGCAGGAGGTAAGATGAAAGTGTGCAAGAAAACAAATTTAGCACTTTCCCCAGCAAGTAACTTATCACATCTCTAACAGCTAACAATCTGCTTGCTGTTTTCTTATGCTGAAGTTCCATCTTTTGTGGGATAGGAATTAATCTCTACTGATTTACTAAGCAATATTTTAAAAATGTGAGCTCCTCTTTCTCATTTCAGAGCCAAAGCAGATAGAAAATAGAAGCTCCAGGGAGAGATTTTTCCACAAGTTCTCATCACTGTCATCTCTCTGCTCTTGGTAGCAAAGCGCCAACCGATTCCTGATCCATGCATAGAATCATAGAATCACAGAATAGTTTGGGTGGGAAAGGACCTTTAAAGGTCATCTAGCCCAACCCCCCTGCCATGGGCAGGGACATCTTCAACTAGATCAGGTTGCTCAGAGCCCCGTCCAACCTGACCTCGAATGTTTCCAGGGATGCGGCATCCACCACCTCTCTGGGCAACCTGGGCCAGTGTTTCACCACCCCCATTGTAAAAAATTTCTTCCTTGTATCTAGTCTAAATCTACCCTCTTTTAGTTTAAAACCATTCCCCCTTGTCCTGTCGCAACAGGCCCTGCTAAAAAGTTTGCCACCATCTTTCTTATAAGCCCTCTTAAGTACTGATAGGCCGCAATAAGGTCTCCCCGAAGCCTTCTCTTCTCCAGGCTGAACAACCCAACTCTCTCAGCCTTTCTTCATAGGATGCCTGCTTCTGGTGCATGTCAGTGCCCATATGTCTGTGCAGCCCAGCAAGTGCAGGATGAGGAAAGGACGAAGCATATCCAACTGCACAGCAAGGTGAAGAGCTATCTGGAAGGAACATGAATTTTGGCCAAGACGACTGTTTCAGCTAATAGAGATTCCATAATGACTTTTAATGTTCACACGGGAAGAGTCACCCTTTAATTTCAAGGGCCTGTCCAAGATGCTTCTTGGCAGTAAAGCATATGGGACTCGCTCCAGGTAGGAGCATCTCCTTGCCAGGACTCAGACTGAGATTTCAGGGAACCGAGGTCTGCTGAGACACCCAGACCTTCACTCATGAAGTCTGGCACACTGGGACAGACCACGAGTATGTATTGGGACAGACCATGGGTATGGATTAGCCCCTGTTAACCCTAGTCTTTCTCATAAAGCTCACTGCTCCAAAGAAAGGTGACATTCCCCCACACACATAGGCATCTCTGCATAGCCACATTGGCCAGGGAGAGTGGAGGTGAGGAGGGAATAAAGCCATCCGGGTTCTGCTGCCAATCATCTTATGTCCTGAAGTGTGAGGTTTAATTACCCGTGTCATTAGCTTAGTTTGCTTCAAAAGTAGCGTTTAACAGACACCATAAAAGACTATCATACAAGCTCATTATCTACTGGCTAGATGGAAAAAGAAGAGATTCATTTGGTAGAAATTAATAAACAAAGCAGAAATCAAAACACAATACAACCATGACCTAGAAGCAAGCGGGTAAAGCCAAATGCAGTCCTGTCTCGGAAAAGGTGTTTTTGGAACAAATGTTTAAACACAGATAGTGAATTTCCTTTACCCCATTCTTAAACGAGGGAAATTGAAAGAGTTTTGACAAACAAGGAGCCATGAATATTCGTAATATAGATAAACTTGTCTGCAACAAGAAACCTCTGTAGGTGTGTTCATGCCGGGCAGTGTGTTTTGTGATACCTTTAAATATGAAGAGGGTGGCTCCTTTATTCTCCTGACTTGCACGATCCATCAGTGCTTGTGCAGCCCCAGGTCCCTGCAGGCTTCTACCACAGCTCATTTCCCATGGCACCAGTTAGCGCTTCAAATGCACCGCCAAGAATGAAAAATGAAAAAATGAATTGGATTTGCCAGGGCTCCTTGTGCCAGACAAAAGGAACAGGAAAGAAGAAGGGAAGGGAAAACCATTACTGACCTTCCTCCACTGCGAGGACGCTTGCTGGGGAAGAAAGGAGCCAAGATGTCTCTTTTTATTTCCTCGGGAGGGAGGGAGTTAAGGGGGAGACTAAGAGCCAGTGCTGGTGCCAGGCTCTGCGTGGTCAGGGGCTCCCTGCTACCGCTGGGTGGGATTCACTTCTGCGCTGCCTTGCCAATGTCCCAACGTTTCCTTCCTGCGGAGACAGAGCCAAACCACGTGAGATGGAGTCAAATTAAATTACCGGGTGATTTCTGCGGCTTGCACAGGCAGCCTGGGGGACGGGAGTGCACCAGTCCCATGGAGTCCCCCAGACCTCAAACTGGTTGGGAGCCCCACGGCAGCACGGACCCAGCAGCCCTGATGCGGTGCCTGTGGCGAAAGCCTGAGCCCTGGGAGCCACGGGGGAGCGGGAAGGTTGGGGAACGCAAAGAGAAGAGGGGCAGACTCTCAGCAGGGCAAACCTGCCCTGTTCCACTCTTTCTAAGGCCATTTGTGTCGGCTGACCACCCATCTTGTAATCCACAGAATCACTTACAAATGCATCAGAGAATCCCCTTTGCTTTCTAAAGCTTCTTCATCCCACTCCATAAAGGCACATATCCATTTCTACTCCCTCTCCCCCTCCAACCTCACCTCATAAAGTGTTTTTTAAATGCATCCCACGGTGCCAAAAAAAAACCCCAACCCAAAAAAACCCTCCGTCTCTCCTCTGCTCCAAAGAGCAATTAAATGCCATTACCCTTCAGCTGGCTCACTCAGGCACAGCGGTCACTGACAGCCTGTGAAACTGTCATCGAGCTATCATCGGCACGGTGGCTCCGAGCTGCTGTCGCTGAGCCACTGGCACTGCTCGGGGAAGCCTCCGAGACGGGTTTGCTTAATGTTCACTTCTTACATGCACAGAGCCGTCTGCGGGGACAGGAACGGTTGTTTTTTTGCTGCAGATGGGAGCAAAGCAAATACGCGCAAGCACCTAACGCCCAGGGAGATCTATGGGCTCGCGATTACGTACCTATCTCTGGAAGGAAAAAACCTACCACAGCAAACAGCAAAACACAAAGGCGAGGCTGCGAGCTGTCAGCAGCAGGCTGCACGCGTGGCAACGCCATCAAATGTCCTGCTTTCCTTCTGCTTGAATTAGCGAAGCACTTTTACCCCACTTGTTTTGCCAGGTTTTGGGAAACATGTTGAATTCCCTTTGACTCCTCTGGCCTTTTGAAGGGTTTCCAGCGGGCCCTGCAGCCATGTCATCGTTATTAGCCCCTAAAACGCTGGCTGTTTCCATCTGCCAGTCACACTAATGCATCCTGAGACTTTAGCAGCACATCACCATGTCTCAGTCTTCCTAGTGGGAGCAAAGACAGCCTCGCAATAAAGACAAAACCCACCAGCACAACACATGTGACAGAAAATAATGAAAACTGGATCTAGATCATCCAAAGGAAAAGGAGAGGTAAAGGTTTGGAGAAGAGTCCCCAGCAGACAAATCTCAGCCAATCTAGTCTTGCTGTGGGCTCAAAGGTGGCTTTGCTCTGAGCACAGGCAAAAAGAGCTCAAAAAAATACCTCACTTGAGGAGTATGTAAGAGGAAAGCAAAAAAGCCATCTGGAGCACCAAGTCTGTCCCACCTTGTTTCAGGCAACTCCAGACATGATATAGAGCTATCTTACAGGGTCAGGCCAGCTCACCCATGGGCATGTTAGAGGGTCATACCTGAAGAAGACTTCATCCCTTCCCAGCTCAGCCTGTACAATAAGAAGTTGAAGTATATTCCCTCTGCGCTGTTCATCGGTCCCTATACACAACTCAGAAAATAGCACAGTGGAGACAGACATCACTTCTCTAAAATCTGCAGCCCTTAAGAGGTACCAAGTCATGTATCAAACAATGACACCTTAAAATCACAAGTGACTTCTGAAAGCATTGGCTTCTATTTTTGGAAGGCAATTCCTTCCCTTGAAGTACCTTGTTTAAAAAAATAACAGTTTTTCCTCCCTTCTGTTTATACTTGTGACAGAATGATCGCAAGGTCTCAGTTACTCTGTATTCGGTGTGCTAATCCCCTCGGAGATAACGTGTTGCAGTCACAGTGAAACCCGGCACTTAATGAGATGATTGAAAATAGTAATCAGGCACTAGGTGAAACGCCTAACATCTGGCTATTTGGGATTACTGACTCTAAAGGACAAGTTGAATTATTTTTCTACTGCATTTATTCACAAATCCACACAAGCTTTTTATCCTTACTTCAGAAACACATAAGCAATGTGCTTCACTTCACAGAACTACACTTACTGTCACAGCTGAGACAACAGGTCAATGTGGCTGAAGCTGTAGATATCAAAACTCCGAAGAAGAGCGTGGATGGACTTGTGAATGCAGATATGGCCAACTTAGCCGGCAGATCCGTGCCTCCTGGTAAGGAACCTTTCCTTCCTTGAATTCCTTCTTTGCAGTCAGTTCATGTGGTGGTGGGGAGTTCACAGACAAATGCCCCTTACTGAACAAGTGCAACATCCCCATATTTTCCATGCTCATGTTCTCCACACTGATGTTTTCCCTGGCAGGAGCAACTGTGACCACAGCTACAGGGGAACAGCCGGAACAAAGGCTGTAAACAAGAGGGCAACAGCCCCGGTCCTGCAAGACAAGGACTCTCATCCAAAAGCTTTCACAGCGTGTCAGTGAGAAAGAAAGGGAAAATCTAATGAAAAGCCTAAAACCGGTCTGCATGGTAGAAGATGTTTCTCCTGTCTCCTTACGATGAGATATGACCAGAAAGGAATACAAGTAAGAAACTACATGGTCTCTAGGAGAAGTCTCTTGACAAGAAAAGACAAGCAAAGGAGTCTCCATCTCAAGCTGAGGGGAAGTGAAGAGTGAGAGGCAAAGATCTGCCGTAATGTTTTCATCTGTTTATGTCTACCCCCATCAGTCAAGACCCTCTCGGGATGCTGTTTTCCTGGGAAGACTCCACTTTTCAGACTAATAGCATAACAGAAAGCCCACACTGCCATTCCTCACATCACTCCTCCACAAAGCAGGGCATTGCCCGTTCACAGGTAGGACGTGTACCACAGCTCCTGCACCTGAAGGGCCTGCAGCCTCCACACAGTTTTCCTTTTACAGAAGCGAGAACCACCACCAGGTATATAAGCACTACACTTCAAGACATAAATAAGAACCTAAAGCAACCAGACCTATTTCCCCATTAAATGCATATTGCCACCATGAGGCTGAAATGAAGGCCTGGGTCTGAATGTATTGTTGACAGGAATCCATTTCGAGAGGCATCAATTATTTATGATTGCAATAAATCATTTACAAAGCGCTGTAAATTCCAAACAGGGTTGAACAAACACGAGGCTTCATCATCACCCATTTCTCTTACAGCCAGAGCTGGGCTGGGAAGAGGTGCCTATCTTAAACAGGATTGATTGGAGGTATTGTACTCAGGGTACTGTATTCTGAATAAGGGGTAAACTTTATAAAATAAAGGGTAAACCAAGGTTAAACCTCATTCGGGCAGTTCCAGGGCTGCAGTAGTAACTGGTAGCAACGCTTGAAGTTGGTAATTTACAGCCGGCTTGGGGATTGCCTGGAGGAGGTCCAGACACACCTCTTCTGCCATGGAGACCTGTGTGTACAGAAGAGGTTCTGACACCTCTTGAGATGATCAGGAAACGCCTCACAGCATATTCTTGATGCCGTGTAGGGTTACTGCGCTGACCTGTGGCTATGCTCGAATCACCTGGGTAGGGACAGCCCTGACCAGTGGGAGTCTGACCACCAATATTAGGACTCCGAATTTCTCATTACATCTTTTTATAAGCAAAACTTGGTTCAGATCCTGTGAACAATGCCACGTGAAGGTTTCACAAAGCATGCATTAAGTAATCTGCTAAACAGGAGTGAGCTTCTACCCAGCGTAATGTGAACTACACAGTGAAATGCTGCAGCCAGCTAACATGAGGTCGGATCCTGCTCATACTATTCGAATGCTCCCCAGCTGAAGTCTGATCCAACTGGTGGGACCCACTGCCGTGAGCAACCTCTGCAGTAGAAAAATCAGTCTCCTGGGCTTTGGGAGCCGTTATCCTGCAAACGCCTTCCTTACAAATAAATAAATAAAGCAATAGATAGATGGCGCTGACACAAGAGAGCAGCAAAATCAGCGTGCCTGTTTAAATCATTTGCTGTTCAGGATATATTTTCTCTGCCAGACTGTTACTTTGAGCCCTGTGGTTCACTTTCCCTTTTTTTTCTGGACCAAAAACCTGCTACTGTTTTCTCTGAGAGTCTGAGTGCTGCTGACTCCTTTGTCTGAGCCAGCCGCTATTAGTCATTTGGGGCTAATTCCTGCCAGGGTTTTATTCACTGCAAGACCCACAGAGGGATTTAAAGCTTTGCAGCAAGCCACAAAGGCCTCGTTGATCATTTACCAAACCCAAGGCTCTCTGTCATCTACCCACATCAGCCCAGAGTGAGTCAAGCAAGATGAAGGGTGATGTGACACTGCGGTGGATCCAGCCTCGTGTCAGTGAGATCGGAGCCTGACCTCCAGGTTTGAGAGGCCATCTGGCCCAAGAAGGAACCACGGGCTTGATTTCTTTTCACAGGGGCATCGCTGGCAATGTAACAAAGCAGAATCAGGCCATTTGGAAGCAGTGAAAGCTGTGATCCAATGTCGCAGGACTTGGCATTGACACTTACACCACTGAGCCAGCAGTGATTTTCCCATACAGACTTACCTTGAAAACATCCCCAATATGCTGGCAGTGATTTGGAAAGACATGCCGATATATTCTGGACCACTGAGTATGCCATATATCATGTTTCTGCGCAATTTTAAGAACTGTGGTATCAGCTAAATCTCCATAGAATATTAAAAATATACAAGAATTTATAAATATTTCATATTAAAATTCACTGCTAACAGTTTGCAAACTTCCTGCTGTAGCCTAATGCAGTCAATGGGTGATTAATTTTCCACAGTTTTGGGGTACATTTATCTACTTACGCAATTTCCAAATTGCCCGTGTGTTGTGGGCATTAATGGTCGTCTTTGGGGTCCATGCACAGCATATAGCACAATACGTTCCTGGCCCACAACCTCCCCATTAGGCTCAGTCCTTGAGATTATTACAGATAATGAACTGCTGGGAAAGAAACACGAGGAAGAACAATGGAAGGACGGGCTCTCATGATGAACAAAGGTTACTGAAGACATCAAGAACTGATTCCCTTTCTCTCTCTCATTGCCAATGGGAAACCTCTGCCACGTATTACTTCCAGCCAGGCTGTCAGTCCATGTTGTACACATGGTCCCCTGGCAAAACAGGGAGCCTTGGGCCATGCATCGAGTCTGAGTCAAGGAGCTCCACCTCATCAATGTGCTTCCAGCTAAAAGGAGCAAGCTGTGCTCTCCTAGCACGGACAACATGCATTGTCTGCAAGGGGTCTGGAGCCTTCCCCGCAAAGGGCAACAAATGATGTTATTCCCACCATAAAAGGACAGAGGGATAATTAACTTTCTGTCTGTCTGATTCACATGAAGGCATTTGAAAGACAATTTGGGTTTTCCCCCCCTTTCTGGTCTGCTTGATCTGAGAGCATGCCTTTGCATTTCGCCAGCAGGTTTCCTTACTAGGATATTTCTAAGCTGTGATACTTAGTTATTTGTGAAGGGGAAAAAATGCACAATTTGTCTTGCTTCCCTAAAACCTAAAAAATAAATTCTAGACACATCAGTATTCCTCTGAGAGATACTTCACTTTCTGAATGTCCATCATTGCATGTACATGGGCATATTCCTACAGCTATTTCTAGAATACATCTATATCACCTTTTGTAAGCAGATACAAGGCCACCATGCCTATCCTAAAACCAGCCAAATGCCATTTACCTGTGCAAGAATAACATTAAACCTGTATTATCATACCCATCATTGCCTGTGGGAAGGCACCATCCCAGCTCAGACTTTTCTGGCCCTCCTCCTTCCATTTTTCTAGCTGAGTCTAAAAGTTACAAAATTAAATAGCTGCACCTGCTTTGATATTTGGCTAATTATCGCTGTCTTCTGGGTGACCTGAGATCACTTGGGTTGCAGCAGCAGCAGTCCTGGGAGTATTTTGCCTCCCTTTTGAAGCAGCCAAATCTACAGCCTAGTAATTCTCCCTAACTAACAATTTTACATTTTTTACTTCAAATGTATTAAAAGGAGCAACATTTTTTAGAAAACAGTATGAAAATATGACCCCTGTATTGAGCCTCTGGCAGATGCCTAAACATGCAGGCACCTGAAAAGCTTGGCAAAAGCCTTTTAAAATCTGCCTCTGGCTTCCCAGACTGTTCGGTTTGTCATCTACCCACAAGAGGTCATCTTGTCAAAGACCTACTCTTCACTGGCCCCACCTGGCGCAGGATGCGGCAGTGGAGAGGGGTAATATTGACCTCCTGGCTCGGAGATGTACAGCTCATTTGGCATCTGTGGTCTTGTTCCCCTTTCCCTGAGATCTCTCCATGTCGCAGAGCTCAGGGACGCCTGCAGGAAAGCAGTAACAAAGACATTCTTTCCTCTTCCCCTGCCAGGCTCAGGACAAGAGGTCAGCCACACACAGTCACCCAAATTACTCACACAGAGACCTTGAGAAAGGGAGGTAGGCTTTACCCAGCACACACATTAGCTTTGGGGGTCAATACTTGTCGAAGGTAGCCGCAAGCTGCACCACGCTCAGCACCACTCCTCACTCCAGCTGCCCTGGTATCAGAGGTACGTTTTGGGAACCCAGCACTTTCAAATACCACAGAATTTAGCAGAATTTTGGCAATGCAACCAACCAATGTAACCCGCTGCCAGTATGTCTGCCTACACAACTTGCTACTGCCCGTCAGCTGGTGGCAAAGCTATCGGCTATTCCTCGTGATAACCTGTCGCTTGTCCTCCAGCGCTCATCTGCCCTGGATCCCCAGGTTGCATGCATCTGTAGCAGCTTAAATGGACCCCAGTCACCTTAAAAGTGAACAATGCATACCTATGGCAAAAGTGAGCCCATGGCCCATGCAATTATTTGCAGACAACACTCCAGCAAGATTTTGGGTACATTTCTTGTTTGCAATCCTATCTAAACACAAACCTTCTAATTTTCCACAAACTCTTTGAAATCATGTCCCTTCAAGCTTGTGCAAAAGTCTGAAAGTATGGAAAAGTTCTTCTATCCAACTCATTCATTGGGAACCCCTACAGCAGAAAGAAGTAAACCAAAGCTCTTGCCCAGAGATTGGGAATTTTCCAATTCACGCTTTTGTGGCTCCCACCCATCTGCACTAGTACAATAGCGGGGCCATGTTCGGCTCTGTGGCAAACTCAAATGCAATTGGCAGAAATGGGGAAAGAGATATAATTGTGTTTCTCCGGGGAAAGTGGTCATTAGGAGGGTATTATCTGGATAGTGGTTATATAAACTATGCCTGAATGGGCTCTATTTACAATAAGAAAAATTGCCAGAAAGTGATCAGAACACATGCGATCTGATGAAAAGGCTGCACTTGAGCAACATGAAAAGCCAATAATCTGTGAGGAAGTAGCTGTTTGATAGCTAGGAATTTTAAGCAGGCATAGTGCTGGGGGAGGGATTTCAAATCTAATCAGACCATCAGTTTCAAAATTTCTCAGTAGTCCCAAACCTTGTTTGAAATTTGGAGTAACAGACAGAGAGAAGGCTGCTGCAGCCCACGGGCCAGGTTCAGACCTCATTTATACTTTCTGCAAATCCACAGTGTTTACAATAGCACATCCCCTACCCTTTGGTATGCAACCTTTTCACAGAGGCGAAGTCCCGTCCTCACACATTCACTACCGAGGAGGTCATACACATCTGAAAGAAGGAACCTGTCCCATTACACCACACTTTGTCCCATGAAGCCAATGTCAATCGTGACATCTCTGTAGTAACTTGTAACAGCCCCGAGACTCAGTGTCTCACTATCTCTTCTACACTTGCAGGCACAAAGCGCTGGATCAGCCCCCGTCAAATCCCTCTTTCACCTCTTGCTGAAAAAGATTGCATGAATGACGACTACATATACACAGGAGGTTTTATCTTCAATACCTGCCTTCGTTGCACATATCCCAGCAAGGATTCAAGAGCAGCATTTTTCCTTAAGACAACACTTTCTAGAAAAAGGCGTAATAATTTTTTAGCATTATCTTTTTGAATTTGTAAGCAAAGAGCGGGACATAAAAAACTTGGTGTACCAGAGGAGCTTAATTTAGCTTGACAGGTTTGAGACCTTACAGGGAGAATTCTGCAGGGATCTTAAGTAGCTCAGTGGAGTCAGGCACATACTTGAGTTTCTGCTGCTAGGTCCTTCATGAACTATAAACCACCAAACCGCCAAAGACGTGTTCCTCATACAAAAGCACAACCTTATCTAGCCAAAGAATCAGCTCCCTATGAGTTTTTGCCATAATTTGAAATTAATGTAAGAACATAAAATGGCTGCACCTCCAACTGTTTTCAGCTCATCACCTTCCAGCACGGCATGGGATTGCTCTGTATTTATAATGCAGTGGATTTCTTTTTCATGAACATGTTCCAATTTCCCTTGAATATGTATAAACTTGTGGTGACCGTCTGATTCCCACTCATTCTTTCCTTCCCACGCAGGTTTTTATACACTCCACCACAGAGAATCAGAGCTTGCCAACTTATTCCTCCTATGAAAACTAAACTCTTGATCAGCCTTGTTGCCTTTTCCTGAGCCTCTTTCCATTCTACTATATTCTTTATGAGATTCAGAAGCCAGAACTGCCTACAGGATTCAAGGTGTGGCCCAGCCATGGATTTGTACAGCAGCACTGAGAGATGTCCCCTACTGCTCTCCCAGTCCCACCAGCATTTTGGGGTTTCTGCTAAGCATTGGGCTGAAATTTTCATGAGACTTTCCATTGTAGCCCTAATCTCTGTCTTCATCGGTAACAGCCAACTCAAAGCCCACCGTTTCACATAAGATGTTAGGTTTATTTTTTCTTAATGGCATTATGTTACATTGTGTTTTAGCTCACTCACAAAGTTTCATCAAGATGTTCACAGGCTTCATCCCTTACCCTGAATAACTCTGTACCATCAGAATAGAGACAGGTCCCTCCAAAGAGAGATTTGTACCTTCCCAAGACAGACATTTCAGATAAGCAAGATGTGGAAGAGTTTCTTTCTCTCCACAAGATGGAGAGATCTCTAAGATGTCAAAACTAGACAGGAAAAATTAGGCAGGATGAATGCCACTGTGGAGCTCTAATCCCTGAGTTCATGAAGGTAGGCATAAGAAAGTTCCTGTGATCTCAAGCCCCTCTATACGACCAGACAGAAAAGTGCATCTGCAATTCCTAGCAGAACAGATTAGTATTAGAATTAGCATTGAAGTAGGATTCAAAAGGCACAAGTTCAAAGTGCATCTGCAATTCCTAGCAGAACAGGATTAGTATTAGAATTAGTATTGAAGTAGGATTCAAAAGGCACAAGTTTCAGCCCTTCATCTCTACAGACTTTCCCTTCTCTTCCCTTGTTGTCAACAGTGCTGAGAACCACAAGACGCAGTACAGCATACACTGCAGACACAGCTATTTACCTGACTATAGGTAGTGACCATAGTCTGTGACCATAGTCACAGCTCAGTGACTACAGAACTTCCACTTTTGCACCAAGTGTATATACCTTCTAGCAGTTTAGTCTCAATCTTTTCCTGCTCTAATTTCAATCTTAAATTTAAGGTCTGACAAACCTCTTCTTTGTAAATCACTAGCCATATGTCCCCTTCTCATATCATAATGGCCACCTGCAGTTTTACACACAGCATATGGAGGGAGACACAGTTGTATTTGTGTGAGTCTCATTCATTCGGCATGATTAGTCCTAGACCCTCCAGTGCAGATGTTAACACATATGGCCACTATCCTCATCGTGCTCATCAAACAAGCAAGACCAACTTGTTCCTAACTTCAAGCTTTAGAGTACTTACAGACTGACAGACCTAACCCTAATTTCCCTGCTTGTTATTTTCCTTCTCTGTTCAGCTAGACAAATGAATACTGCACTCCCTGAACTGAAGAGAGAAGCGCAAAGATTGTTCATTAGGAAATGAGCACTCATCTGATTTGTGAGAAATGCAGACAGTTTTGCTGGATTTCTTTTTTTTATGCAGTGTTCTCTCAAAAAAAAAATCTTCCAGCTGCCCTACAATTACATAAGGTTTTACTTACTCAATATTTAGATAGGTGACCTTTAAGGAAAAGATGGGGTATCAATGATTCAATAAAGTGTCTCCTTTCCTCTAAGAGTTCATGGTGAGCAATATCCAGTTCTGCAGTTGGCTGGAGGTTGGTTTTGGTAAGGTGACAGTGAGATGGTCCAGCTGTTCCGCCAATTTGTATTGTTTGAAGATCTGATGCTAAACCACTGGGCACAAAAGAAATAATTTTTATAAAGCTGTTTGAAATTGTCTTTAATTTATCAGCTTTCAAAACAGTCCTCTTTTTACAAATACTCTTGCAGCACTCATACTAAGAGATTTGAGGGCTTTTCTGCTGCATTTGTAAAACCAAAACCATTTTCAAGACCACTTTTTGAAGTTTAATGACAGCAGCAATTTCTTTTCAAAATGAAAGAGTAGTCACATGCAATTTCTAAGATGTTGTCAAAACTAGACAAAAAAACCCCTCACAACATGGAGCATATTGTTCAGCCATTTGAATGCTGCAGAAATGTTCTGGTAAAAGTCTGCTTAGCATAATTACACTCTATGCAAACTTCCCCACCAGCTCAACTAGCAATTGGACACTGTTTATCCTGTCTTAGCAAAGAGATGTCTGGTAGCATGGACCACATCTTTAACTGGATGACTACCTCATTGGTGCTACTTGTTTCATAGCAAAACACACAGAACACCTACTGTGAATGAACGCATTACATTCCCATGACGGCTGGTAGCCATTGCTTACATCCTAAAATATTGGGATATATGTATTCTTGCTTCTTTTCCCAGATGCAAACAATGAAAAGAGAGTCGGCTCAGGGAGAGAAGAAAATCTACAAATCTATTTGATCCTTTCACATCTGAGGAAATAATTCTCTGGGATCTCCATAACCCCGAAGAAATTAATGGAAAGTCTCCCAAGAGGATTCACCAGGCCTCAAGTCAGAAACTCCATCCCCACCGTGGATATTCACAGAGGTATTCTTACAGCACTCTAACAGAACAGGGCATACCTGCTTTTTCCTCTTTATCAGGGAGGGACTGAGATAAAAGGCAAGGTTTGAATGGGATTAAGACTCCTAAAATGGCCATTGGTACAAAGTATGATTTACAAAAGCACACAGCTATGAAACTTCCCCTGATCTGCATCTTTACATATCTAATTTCCTGAAAAATCTGGTCCTAGGTGACTCCTGCTCTGAATGCTACCAGCTTTCCGCAGCCCTTTTCCCTTTTCAGCTGTCGGAACTGCAGGACCGCCATGACTAAGACAGCAGCACGGAGCTGCTCCTTCGCACGCGTTGCTCACGGCTTGTACCTAAGCACCACGCGGACGCACCGGGGCAAATCAGCAGCCCACAGCAGGCTTGCTGGGTTACCACTGAGGATGTGGCTTGCCTGCAGAACATTTACTACTGGAGATTAGGCATAAAAAGTAAAGAAACCAGCATGACCCTGGCAACTCAGGTTGGATTTGCAGGATTGCCAGCAAAGGGGGAGGAAGCACAATGAAAAAAAAATCAGTAAAACCTTTTTGCTTGTAAGCAGAGCACATTTTTGGTTGTGTGACTGAAAGGCAATAAACAGAGAGCCAAAGACAATAAGCACAAAGGCGTTTTCACAGAGCCTCTTCTCAGATTAAACTTAATTTCCCACTAGCTTGTCATTACTTTGATTATAGGACTGTTAGTATTGGTGCATCATAGCCTGAGATGTAACACTGCCAACGCGTGAGTACATCACAACCCTGACCAAGCGGCATTTCTGGGAAGTGCATCACTATTACCGGCTGGAAGCACCCTAGAAAATGGCTCCAACCTGCAAGATGCCAGTCTGCCAGCAGGCATTAAGAAAGGGAAATTGTACTGTAACTCCACACAAGGAAAATCACGGTAGAGCTTGGTGGTGTTAGAATGGGACTCAAAACCCCCAAGTTTAAGTCTTGATTTGACAAGGGGCTTGTTGCATGAGACGGGATGGGGAGGCTGTCCGGGCCTTTTCATCCTTTCCCTATGTCCACCACAGACGCCAAGGGAAACCAGGGGTAGAAGAAGGGGACACCGTCGGCTCGCTGGTCTGCTATCAGACCTCGGGGGCCTGAGATGCTCCAAGGAGATCCATGGATAAAGCACATGCATTTTCCTTGCAATCACAAACATCTGCAAATCAGCACTATCAATCTGCTTTGAACAAGCCACAAATGACTTGATGAGGCCAGCACTGTAACAATTTAGAGTACCTGCTGCCAAGCTAGCTACTCACTGTCTGGCTATAAATCTTGACCTGACATATGCATATGCTATGTTTTCCAGCTTTCTGGCTTTCTATCCTTTGTTTTGTAATCCCAGAATGATTGCAATTTAGGAATACCATCTCATCAAAATGCCTATCAGCACACTAGCTTGTAAACACTCGTAATAAGTATGGCTAATAAAATACAGTTTATTAGCCAACCTTGTACAGTATTTTTACAGCCTTTTCCACTCATCATTTGGAAAAATAAATCCTTCGCAGCTGTGCTGGAGCTGGCATTGCTGCCAACCTCCCTTGGTCTCACCTGTAACGAGGTGAGTAATTAAAGTCCTTATAGGAGCAGCAGGGTTTTTTATTGCCTGCCACAATCCCATCCTCTGTTCTTCTGACTGACTCAGAGAGGAACTGCCACAAATGTTGTTTCCAAAATAAATCAGCAATGAAACTTGCTTTTGTTGTGTTAAATGATGGAAAAATTCAGAATCTCAGCTGCTTGACCGTCCTTGTTTCCTGTCCCAGGATGCCAAGGAAAAACCTGGTGACCCCTCAGAAGTCTGGTGGATCAAAATCCCTGGTCAGAGCTGCCTGCGAATCATTGCAGTTAAAATGGTAACAAGCAAATAGCTGGAAGAGGGGTGGGGGGAAGCCTTCACTCCACAACGTTCTCAGGAATCAATTAGTCTGGAGTGATGGTAGATACGTTGTTTGATTGTTTTGTTTGGGGTTTGAGGGAACTATAAACATTTTGCTTTTCTTTATGCCATGACCTTGCTTGTTCTCAGCCACCAACTGGACACATGAACCACAAAATAGGAACATTGTAAAAAGCTTAAACCGTTGATTCTAAGAAGAATGTTTTACTTAGTGGAAAAAACATGCATAGTCTTCTCTAGCACAAGATGCTGTTTTGTAGCAAAGCCTTTTTTTTCAAAGGTACTTGGTGAAGTCAATTATCGTGATATATGGAGTTACTTTCCATAAGATAAACATAAAACCAAATGCTTGGCAGTAAACATAAACCTCCCAAGTTTTCCTCCTTCTCCTGTCCTTTTATCTCTTTTTATTACCACATTCAGAAGTATAAATTGGTAATTTATTGAAAAATGAATGGTAGCATTTACCGAAGTGGCACTATTTGCTACCCACTTTACTGTGAAGAGAGTCTGGTTATAGGAGCTTCTTTCTTTATGGTTTTTTTTTTAACACAAACATAAACGAAAAGATGATTAAATATTTTCCCTCTGGCCTTGTTGCTGTTGTGTTGTTGTTGTTTTTGTTTTTTGTTTTTTTTTAAAGAAACACTGGAATAAACCCATGGAAAGGAATAAGATTTCTTTGTGTGAATAGTTTTCCCTGTCAGGTCCCAATGTGGCATGCCAGCACTGCAGCCTGGAGGAGGTACCACAGATAGAGATGTGTCCAGGGCACCAGGGAACCGGCCAGCAAAAAACCTCAGTAGCTTCAGTCTGGGATCCTTATCCAGAGTAACAAAAATCCCTGGGACCCCAGGTATGAATTTAGACTATTGACCTGCTTAAGGCAACGAAGTCATTGAAGGGATTACTCCTCATTAGCACCCAAGCTGCTAGGTTACTACCAGGTGTACATCCCCAGGAGCAGCAGATCACTCCTTTGGATAATGCTAGCAGTCATTTGCCAAGAGCAAGGTTTGCAGGGAAGGTGAATCGCTATTAGTGGCACAATTTATATACGTGGCAAAAAAAAAATCCTTCCTTATGTTATAAGGCAACCCACGCACTTAGGGGCATGTGAGAAAACCACTGTGCAGCAGCTCTGATCAGACAGTCCAGATGAGCTGGTTGTCCAGCTTGGCCCAAGCGTTTCCCGCCAGAGGAAGGTAACGTAAATGACGGCATCCTAGAGGAGGAGCTCGAGGTTGTAATCCCCTCCAGCTGGGATCAAAGTGATATGTGGTGCTGCTAATTACAAAACACTGTAAATACCTATTCTACCATACGTTCGCTAGAGAGCATAACTTCCTCGTCTTCCTGAGGCTCTTCCTTATCCAAGCGCCTATAGACAGATTAGCTGTTGAACTGAGCAATTGAGGGCATTCCTTGCTGCCATTAAGACATTTTAATGAAACCCATTTTATTAATATTTTCACATATGTAAAGTAATTCAGCTGGACTGGAAACTGTCCACATAAATTCTCTGTGACTACACTACTTACACTCTAATTCTCCCATTTCTACAGAGCAAATCACTCCTATCTTCTGCTATGTCCTGGAGCTGAATAGACAGTGATAACTTTCCACGGGACAGATAATTAAATTAAATCCATTCAATTCCAGAAGTTATCACAATTCAGAGGGAGCAAGTCTTTGTCTGCTAAACTCTCAAGGTTTGTAACAAAGGGCCTAATAGTCTACATAATTTGTACAATGACAAGTGTATGAAAATTGCATACACTTCCATATGGATTTTTCCATAAGAGCAACATCCTGCACTGAGAGAAAACATCTCCTTATTATGAAGCACTCTAACCCTGTAAAAATACAGCCTAAGAGTGAAGTCACACTGTATTAAGCACTGTAGTATTCTATTTTATACAGTTCTTATGCAACCCCATTCACTAGATGCCTTACACAGTGCCCCCTAAGGATTTGGGCACCTTTAAGTCATCCTCTCACCAATGGAGAACCACACACAAGCGGAATTGGGGGTGGATTTGGATTAGGTTCTCTGCATAAGTGGATTTGATACAGCTGCCTATTACTACGGGTTAATATCAGAGATGGAAGGCCAAACACTTCTACTGTGCCTGGCAGGGAAAGGCTGCAGGGTTTGTGTTTCAGAGAGTGACCCACAAAAGAATCATGAGGAGTTGAGCCCCGCTCTTCAGTTGAGCCCCAGGAGCACTGCTGCTGAGCACAGCCCTTAGCCTGCAGCTTTTGGAAGCTGTTATGATGGCTTAGAGACATTTGGACATGAGGCTTGAGACCTTGGCCTGGCCAGGTAGTACCTGAGAGAACTAATTTAGGATAAAAGCAAGTTCCTTTTCCAAATACCTTCTGATGCAAATAGTTACTACGTGGGAAGGGAAAACAAACTCAAACCCTGAGCGGTGAAAGGAAGGTGATGTAAGAGGTGAAGACCAGGGGTTACACCTTGATCCCTTCCTGCTGGCTCGAAAGGCCTTTGGAGAAGACTATTGTTGAAGTGGGTATGACACTGCAAGTCCAATGGCCGGGGCGTTTTGCGTGGGCAAATCCCAACTGGCAAGGCATGTCTACGGACAGAGAATGAGATGTGGCTGGTCTCCAACAAGGCACGCTCTGGCTCTTTAGGAAGTCTGTAGGACTCGCAAATCCCACCCAGTGTCCAAATCAAGCTTAATAAAAGTCACAGCTCTAATGATTGGAAGTTCAGACTCAAGCCCAACAAATTGGTGAGAAAAGGGTCTTAAATCGGCATAACAGCAACTAAAGACAACTACCATTATTTATTGTAACACATGAGTAAATCTGTAATACATCCTCTCCTCTACACAGGATTAATTCTCAGATTAGCACCAGAAAACCATTTTTAAAAGAATTCATGTACAGCACTCAGTCTTAACGCATGAGTTTGAAAATCTAACCAATATGGAAGTGGCTTTCTCCATCCTCTTCTCTGACAAACAGAACATTTCTGTTTAAACACTGGGAGAAGCCATTCTGTTTAGTTAATCCTGATCTGTTGAAGAAGATATATTAAATCAACACCTGTCACTTTTTAGTAATTCCTTAGAGTGAACAGCCTTTGTGATGGATTTTTCTCTGGCAAGGAATGTAACAGAAAGGGATTGTGGTAAATGAAGGAATTCTGCAGAAAAGCCACTCCCAATTTAAAGCAGATAATAAGCACCAGAGCTAGTGTGGAAGCAATTCATTCTAATCACTTATGAGACAATAAAATTTAATTATGGGTTCTTTGAAAACTAAAAACCCAACAATTATTGTTAATAGGCTTTTCTTGATGGCAGATACTGAACAGAATTTGTTGAGGCTGTTTTTCCTGCAGTTAATTTAAAAAAACAAAAAAACCCAAAAAAACCCAGCTTTTATTTAAGGATGCCTAGGCTTACACTTACATACGAAATAGTGCTATTGCGCTAAGTTTAGATCCCACAGGACAGAAATGCAACGTTTGAGGAACTCTTGGATATGGTTTTATATAACCGGCATTCTCCTCTCTGCTGAGGTCTCAGTTCTTTATTTTCTGTTCAGAGGTACTTTGATCTCCGAACAGCTGGATGTCTCCAGCTTCATTTCAGGTACATTCATGCTAGTAAGAACAGAAATTGCAAGTGGTTGTTTTGGCATGCACTCGTTTAGGTGCTGTACGAGAGCTCTAGTTGGGGAGTAACAGTGGCGGTAGGCCAGACCACAGCACAACGGGGTAACTCCTGCTCTGTGTTGATGTGGCTGTGGCCCACGTTCACTCTCTTCCTGCACCAGATGCTGCTGCAATTTCAAACAGAAAATTAACTACTTCCCCTCCAGTCTAGCAGCGTATCTCACCCAGCCTGAACTGCAGGAGGAGAGCATGAGGACGGAGAAGTTAAATTCTGGTATTTCTCCTTTTGATGCTCCACTTATCTGTTTCTCTCCCAGCTAGCTATAGAGCATAACTTCTGCACTGGAAATAACTTCCAGCCCTTTCAAAGTATAACAGCCTCTGAGGCTATCATATCTACCAGAAATGACTTAAAAGCATTTACTAACAAACGTAAGCTAACAAATCTGGAATTTGCCCAGTGACTTAAATGTCAGTCCTTCTTCCCCTGTACTCTCTATCTGTGCCCTCTGGGGCCTGTGCCTAAGTGCCCTTAGGAGTCTGTATTTTCTCTGCCTCTGTTTGTACAGTGTTCAGATAGTGAATGGCATTACTATACTATACGTTACTGATGTCCGTGATAACATGGGCATATACTTCCTCCTCACCACCATTACTGGACTTTGCTTACCTGTGCCAAGCTCTAACAGCCATGTTTTGTTGTCCATATGAAAACTGCATAGGAGAGACTCCCCACAAGATACTATTGCTGAGGCACCATGTGCCTGGGTATCCACATAGCATCTCCGAATGAGATATAAATGATACAGCATTGCTGAAACCTTCATTTCAGGATCATCAGCTCAGGCTAAGCTGCAAAATAGATAAATACCGGTACCTTTATAGCTGTTGGAAGAGCACTACAAAAGATTTCAATGCTTATTTTAGGATATACTAAGAACTCAGACCCGCTGGCAGTAAGAACACACTATTTATTTGCTTTCAGCTGGCCACATCAATGCATTCAAAATTTGAGTAAAGGCTCAGACTTGACCCTCAGCAAAGTCACATTTTGACTGCTTCACCTCCACCATTCTGTCTCCCGTGAATCATGAAACGCAGCAAACACTTCATCCCATGCCCCATGATGCTTAGTCAGAACATAACCCACTTTTCTAAGAGTTGTTCAAGTGCTTCTGTCATAAGGGGATGGATTGTAACGCCTCTCAAAGACTGTGAATAGCAGAGGGCCATTTCAAGCTATAACGAGGTCTCATTACTACAAGAGATCTTGAAGGACAAGAGCTTGGCAGCATTTAGTAATGCTCAGGAAGTCAGAAAAAAGAACAAGATTGTCTAGAGCTAGAAGAGCAAATGTTTTTCCTGAAAAGGCACCTGATTCTCTATGATGAATATCTCGGGCAATCATTTACACCAGAGGCTAAAAGCAGTGTAAAATCAGCACAGCAACATTATGCTGGCTTTGCGCTAACGTAAGCAACTCTGTAAAGACTGACAAAAAACCATATCCATAGAGTTTAAGAAACTTCATGCTATAGGAGTAAAAAATTGACCTTTAATAACAAGAAACTTTCCCTCGGAGAACGAATTGTGCCAGCACTACAAACTCTTGGCACTCCTTGCAGCTCCCTGCAAAACAGCTGCACTTGCTACTCTTGGATACTGTCTTACAGGCTCCAGAGCATCCATCCAAGATTATGGTAATCCCAAGGCACTGGCATTACTCCCTAGCAATTATTCATCTTTTCCCCAAAGTACATTATCATAAAGCTTGAACATAATATGCAACAAATGCTTTTGTCTCTCAGTTTCATCTTTACAAACTTCCCTGAATTAAGAGAGTTTGTCTCAACTGTATTATCAGTCTGCAGAATTCAATATATTTTAATTATGAGGATGAGTGAGAGTTTAGCCTACCTAGTTAATGACAAAGTATCATGTTCTCCATTTAATTAGGACACATTAAAAGGTTCATATTTAAATTCCCTTCAATGTAAGGGTGAAACAAATGTTACAGCCTAACTAGATTATTCCCTATAAATTACATTATGCAGTGTTAGATGTTGAGATGCAGAAGGAAGAAAAACAGAGGCTTTGGGTACTATTTGGCAGCTCACTGTTGAATCATAGCAGATTTCAATGTCCTGCAGATGGCTATAGCAGTAGCATTCATATGCTTCATGTGGCATGGCAGCACCCTCTGTCCTTGCAGAGATGTCAACGGCACTAATTATGTCTGCTGAAAGCTTCCCAAGGTCCAGGGCTGCTCTGACTACGATGTGGTGTTGTAAACACTATAAACAGAAGGAGCCAGAGGTGCTCTCTCCTTTTACCACCTCGTCTTATTTGTTGCATGAGCCCACCCTCCTGCTAGTGGTTGTTCGCATCTGACTGGGATCCAGGCAGAAGGCGTGCATCGAGCCACTGGTATGGCACACGCACTGCAGTTGTGGGTTTTAGTATAGTGCTAACTTCTGATCCCTTCCCCACTTTTATGGATCACTTTATCATAAAGATCCAGAGGTGCTAAGCTCCCAGCCAGACTCCTAGATGCCTCTGATGCATGCACAGAGAACCAAAGCACAAATAGGCTTTTAAGCCTTGAGAGTGCAAAATATACTTGGTATGGGAAGGAAAAAAAGATGCCTTACAGGCTGGTGGCAACATCCAGTCCAGGAAAACCCAGCGACCTGCAAGCCAAGCCAGACTTATTTCTCTGCTCACTGCCAAGAGCTCTTTCAGATCATGCAGTCTTTCCTACTTGGCTACTTCCTAGGGGTTTCAGAAACCTGATTTTGACTTTTTCAAATGGCCTCAGAGCAAAGAGGTTTCTTAAAGCTTTTCACTATTTTTTTTTCCACTTGAAAGCATATGCTTTCATCTCACTGTATTTTAAGACCTCTACCAGGAAAGGAGAAAGTGGTAGCAATAAGTTGTCTTCACTCTCTTACATTCTTTTCTTTTTGTTTTCAACATGCCAAACTATCACTGTGTTGCTACTAGCCTCTGCAGAGGCTGCCTGAGCAATCTCCAAGTGATTTAAATGGTGCTAAATGCAGAAGAGTAAATCCAGGAAGGTGATCAACTGGATAAAGAGCCTGACCTCAATATTCAGCAGAAATCGAGCCTCCTGAGCTTCCCAGCACTTGGCACGCTTGGAGAGCTACGGCTCCAGAGAGTGACTACTGAGAAAAAAAAGCATCTCCATTACTAAAAATTAGGTCCCTTCATATTTCATCACGGCTCTTGCCACGTTTTCTTGTGCTTATCTAAAAAGTTGTGCTTTGTACTGCCTCTTATACCTTCACGTGTCTCTTTATCAACCCTCTTTTAAGACAGTAAAAAAGAATAAAATTATTTGACTGCTTGTAGATTAGCAAATTTCTTGCTCTGAACAGCATCCTCTTTCATCAGTCATTGTCACCCTCCCCAAGATTAATAAGAAAAAGACATTTATAAGGCAGAATCAGTTGAAAGCAGAGATGAGCTTGGTACAAAGGATACTAATTGTAACTTTTTTTCTTAGATCTGCGTTGATCCCAACAGCTGTAGATACTTAAAAATCTTTTCCTATAGTGTCCGCACCTTCATTACGCAAAGAAGAAAAACGTATCGAGAAACAAATTCAGCCAGCATTCAGTGTTTGCACAAGGTAAGCTGGGGGATGATTTCCTGGCTCCTTCTGACCATGACAGGAGTTAGAGTTTTATCTTACATAAGTCAGAGCAAAAAGAACTTTTTTTCGTCAACAGAGGAAGGGGAGGAGACAGCAAAAGGAGATGGAGGAAAAGACGCCTCAGGGGATGGTGTATATATAGATAGGTCTGATTAGGTGTGGAAGGACATGAGTGTCACCTGCTTTGGAGGAGTGGAGAAGGGATTGGTGTTTAGCACTAGCAGCAAAACATTAACACTACTGCATAATTACAGAGTACTCAGCATATATTCAACCCTTGTGTGTTCTTCTACTAAATTCCACTCTAATTATATGAGAGTCTGTGGACACCAAAGAAGCTGTGGTTTAAGTACCTGCAGCTGCTGCAATAAGTAACAACAGGAATGTATAGACACATGTATACATAGATACATATACACCCACACCGTTAGCTAATTGGCAGAAGCACTGTTTAAGAAAGTTGAATTAAAAGCAGTGAAGGTTTTTCCATCTTCCAAAAATGGCAGCCCCTTCTTTAAAGTTCCTCTCTCTTCAATGTTTCTTAGCCCGCTGCTCTATCATCTGGCTCCTCACTTACATTTCCCATTTCCCTCCTGAGGATCAGGGTTCCTCCTTTCTCTTGTGTACATGCAGCTGAACAGAAAGAGCATTTGCTCTGTCCTGCTGCTCTTTTCCCACCACCTCCTCACCTCTGAGGCATACAGCAGCTCTGCATTAAATGATGCGTTCACTGTCAAACGTAAGAATGATGGTTTCCTAACAGGCTAGTGTTCATCAATGCTAAAAAAAAAAAAAAAAAAAAAAAAAAAAAAGAGAGAGACTTTAAAAAAAGAAAGGCAGAACCCAGGCCTCGCAGAATTCATGAACAAGTAGCTGTGACAATCCAGAGCATTTATTTCATTTTCAGCTCACAAGAGAGGTGAGAAAACAGAAGAGGAAGAACAAGAGCATACAGATGTTTCAAGATGTCGCTTTGTTCACTACTAGAGGTAAAAGCAGGGTGGAAGGATGTGAGGTGACACCAGTTGTTAATGGGATTTTTGCCACTGAAAAAAAAAAAATGTGCAGGATGCATTTAGAGAGTGCTGCTTCATTAACCACCATTAGTCATCCATTTCACAACTGAATGGGTGAATAGTTGATGCCTCTGGGCTCTTCTGGAGTTTTGGCTGGGGGTTTTTTTTGTTTGTTTTCTTTTTAGTAACATCTCTACTCAAAAGTGCAAAGCTCTCCCTATGCACAGCAGGGAGGGTTGTGTTCATCACAAAAGTTAGTACTGAAGAAATGCCCATGATGAGCACTTGGGCTGTCAACCAGATCAGAAATAAAGTCCACACCTGGTTCAAAATTTGGTCTTGGCACATAGCACCAATTGTTCAGAGTGTCCCATGGTACCCAAAGGCATCCCAACCTCTGTCCACTCTTTTGCACTTTTCAATAACAGCTCTCATCAGACTTTATATCCTTCCTGAAATGTTTTAGTGCTAATTTTAAAAACCCCAGACTATCTATCCGCCCTTATTCTCTCTCTACACTCAAAGCTTCTTGGGACCCGAGGGAACTTGGCAGCACATGCAAGAAGCAGCCTAGGTTTGCTCATCTCCTCAACACAGCTCAAAGTGCACTACTTTCAGTGCTGATAGTTTCAGAAAAAGCACTGCTGGGTGGTACCCAGCTCCACCACCATACATCTAGCACTAGCTGGCAGCAGTATTTCTTGGCAGGGCCTGGAGGCATTGGGGGATACATAAGAAGTAGGTAACTACAAGCTAGCAGTGCCCTGAGACCGGCACCTCAGGCAGATAGAGCATGGCTGGAGGAAAATGCTCCACTTTAGCTTACTCGGGCAAGTATCAGAAAAGTTGTCCAACTTTGAATCTTCCCGACTCCAGGGTGTGTTGTGTAAATACTGCAACACAGGGGAAAAAAGACAAGACACATATGTTCCTTAGCTGGTAAACGTTTAGAGGCAGACACTGTATATGCTGCAGGATGCAGTGCCATTGGCCACAGAGCTGCTGAACTCTTCTGCTGTGCAGACAGCAAATGATAACGTGCAACATGTGGCACAGTGGGTGCCTGCTCCGCGGACAGCATTTGCAGGCATTGCCAGAGCTGAAAAAGCAGCAGAGAAGGCTGGAGCAAAAGTGAAGGGGTCACTTAATTGGGAGGGGTAAAGCACTGTAAACACTTGCACCTCGTTTTGAAAGGATTCAATTTTAATGTCCACAATCACGGCACAAAATGTTGGACAGCAACACACAGAAGTCTTCGGGGAGTTCTCCACTTTTGAAGCCACACACAAAGCTGAGAGAGAGCCTTTATGATACAGGAACAACAGCTTGAATTCAGAATGATGAACCAGAATTTTAAAAAAAAGTAATAATAATAGCCTGAAGGACTGAGCAGAACTTGGAAGCAATTCCAGTACACGCACATACAGCCTTCCTCTTCCATCAAATCTACAGGCTGAAGATGATGATTCTTGGCCAGGGTGAAAAACCAAGCAAAAAGTAGCTGCATCATGCCTGCCAGCTGTTGCAGGGAATCGTGGGAAATTCATGTTCATCTGTCTTTAAAGAGCTTCTATCACACTCATCACCATGGCAGGTGTCCATGGTATCATCAGGTGGATCAAGCAGGAGGATGTCTAATTGTTACATGAAGTCATAAAATCCTCAATAATCAGTAATGGACAGAGAAAGCTATGTGTCTTTCTATAGGAGCTTGGGGCCAGCCTCTAGGAGTCCAGCATGAGAAGAACTGGGAGTATGGACCTAAGGAAGGCGTTCCTAAGGAGGAGCAGGCTTGGTTATGAAAAGAAGGAACAACCCCCATGTAGGATCACTTGTATCTCCTTCCATCTCCTCTGCTATGGTGGTGTATAGATCTACCCACCTAGTAAGTAAGTAATATTTGATCCTATGTGGAAATGAGGAGAAGATGGTGGAAAGGCTGGGGAGAGGACAGCTTTCCAATGAGCTATCAAAAGTATTGGCTAGGAATTAGTTTGTGTGAGTTGGAGAAACAACCAGTGCAGATGCTACAAAATACATGGAAAGATGGTTAGGTGGATGATCTGAGATCCCCTCTCTTTTGTGGTGCCAGAAGCAGTAAGATTGCGGGTTGGAGATAGCTCTTCTATGCAGTGTTTCCATTGTCAGACTGTCTGTAGTGGAAGAGACTCCTGGAGTCCAATTTCCCAGAGTATTTGACAGCTTCAGCAAAAAGCTTTGTCACCTGTCAATATAAAGCAGAGGAGGACTGAGCATTGCAAAGCCTTCTACAGAAGGCTGAGTAATAGAGCAGGCTCCACACTTCTACACTGTCACCCTGAAACTACCCGAATGCAGGTCCTGTCCTTGAGTCCATCCAAATCGATACCAATTGCAAGGTGACTGTGCATGGGTGTTGGCTCCAGCTCTCTGGAACCTGCCTGTCCAGCTGGAGAGATGTAGAGGTGCCGGGCTTCTTTGGCAAGACAGCTCTGTCCCATGAGAGCTGTTGTTTCCCCCTACAGCCCAAGCCTTTAGGAGAACACAGGGTTGTTTTCCTCTCTCAAACTCAGGAGATTAAAACTCTGCGATCAAAACGGTTCAGTGAAATGCATCAAGCAGGTGTGGTAATAAATTTTGGATGGGGACCCCCGTTCTGGTTGTCAGTGTGTGTTTTGCTAGTAGGCAGAGGATGGGTCTTCGATTTCCCCTTCCTGCTAATCATGTTTGGCATTATCCTGCCTACGAACTGGCAGCTTGGCACTCTCTCTGCTCTGCACTCACTCCAATCACAGCAGAAGATTTTGCACAGCTGGACACCAGTTCAAGTCACTGGGTTCCATGTCAGCACCCACCGAAATCAACAGGAATTTGGCTGCTGTGCTTAATGAGAGCCAGATGAGGCCCTTTTGTGACAGTTGAAGCCACTTGCAAAGGAAGTCAAGATACTGCTGTCAGCAGGAGTCCCACTTTGCATTACCAAATCTCTCTTCCCCTATCAGTCTGTGAAAGGGGTTTGTCAGGAGCTACGAACACATAATGACTGGCAACTGGGGACTACAACAGCACAGGCTGCAATTCCACTTGGATGTCATTTTGGAACTGGATTGCCCCAAGGATCATTCAAGAAAGCCCAGCTACATCCTGCTCTAAAGTTTAAGGACCGTACTGGAAAAACATCCCACTAAAACACTGTTCCCATGCACCCATACATAATTTAAATGTTACAGGCAATCCTGTGCAAGAAGTTTGCTCTGAAGTGAAAGTGATGCAGCAACAACTTCAGAGCCCAGCTACATCCTGCTCTAAAGTTTAAGGACCGTACTGGAAAAACATCCCACTAAAACACTGTTCCCATGCACCCATACATAATTTAAATGTTACAGGCAATCCTGTGCAAGAAGTTTGCTCTGAAGTGAACTGCAGTACGGGACCCAAGGTTTTCTTTTTTTTGTTTGTTTGTTTTCCTTTAAGCGACGTTATTTTGTATAGTAGCAAAAAGAAAATACATTCAAACAATTGCATTGCCATGATTTTCAGGCACATTAATATTTGTCAGAGACAATGAGGGTCCAAACACACTGGAATCTACAGTCACAAGCACTGAAAGCTTTTATAACTAAGAGAAGGAAGAACAACATGGGAAGTACCTGGAAATTAGTGAGTAGAGCAATCCCACTGTCAATAGCCATCCTCCGGATCACATAATTATCATGGACAAACTTGGTGTTGCTGTTAGGCAGGTTAATCACCAGATCTATTTTCCCATCCTTTACAAGCCTGAAGAGACAATGCACAAGATAGTATCACAGTGTGTCTTGCTTAATGAAAATCTGTGATCAATAGCACAGGCACGCAGGTAAACAACACTGAAAATTTTCATTTAAGGTTAGTCTTACATCCCAAGAAAGGAGAGTTGAGAGTTAGCCCCCGCTAAGCAGGGACTCAGGAATCTGGGCTTTATTTCTGTTCTATTCAGTGATGCAAAGCAATATTCAGCCTTCATACAGCTCAACACAACTCTTAAAGGCATGACTGACTGTCATTAAAGGCTAAATATTCAGATCCTACGTACCCTTGCGTGAAAATGTAACATGGAGCAATACATCCAAGCCATATTAAATGAGATGTTCATTAATTAAGCTGAAACCTCCCTGCTGTGGCAATTCCGGACAGAATCAGATAAAACAAAACTTTTGGATTGAATCCGAAGTCCCATTAAATTACTATCATTTATCTCAATGGGGCCAGCAATTCGCCCCTTGTACTTGCTGTCCTGGATGTTAACACAAATTTGACAAGGTGAGTATTGCTCTTACCTCCTGACCGGAGGAAGGCTTGGACTCTGGCTTTCCTGCGATGGCCATGCCACAGGATTTGCCCGGATACCGTTAGCATTGAGCCAGTCCGAGGTTGCTTCTGTGGCATAAAGCTGTTAAGAGAAAAAAAAGTTACCTACTGTGTGCTTCATAATAATGAAACTTTTCATTTAATTCATGTGGGTCTGACCCAACACACAGCCTGGTTGTCACAGCTGATTTTGGAGGGCATTTTTCATCACAAGAGTGTCTCTCCATACAGACAGACACAGCATGACTTTCCCAACTTTCTGTTATCTGTGATTTTCTGATGTATGATAGTCAATGAATGATAGTTACACATCCAGAAGCAGTTAAGTGGCTTAGGAAAACCTAAATCCCTCTGACTTTTAATAGGGCTCAAGTTCAATCACTTATAAATTTTTTTTGCCTTTTTTTTTTTTTTGGCCTAGCAAAAAATGAATGGCAGAACTGTAAATCCAGTAGTTACACTAATGCCACTGAGGAAAATAGTACTTAAATACTTAATACTAAAAAGCTCTCCCCAATCTTCTGTGGCCGTGTTGCTAGTTACCCTTCAGTAGGGATATGGATGCAAAATGATGCAGAAGAGTTACAAGGGGGATGTAAACACCACAAATTTCATATGTCCGCAGCTTGTGAATATCACTGAAAATGAAGCACTGTAAAGACCTACTCCATATAAAAGGCTTCCCCTTCCTCCCCTCCTGTCATACATGGCATCCTGTTGGCATTTTTGTTTCTTGGAGAACTTAGAGGAGTTTGTAACGTGACATCCTGGCTACAGGCTGATAGCAGAGCCAGGGTTGTTCTTGCCCTCATGACTTAGTCCTGTTTGCTCAATTAAACAACCATGAGAACTTTTAGTTGGGTGATACCTGCTGACTTTACGGATCACTCAGCTAAAAATCCCTGTTGTACTTCGAAAATGTCCTTTTTTCCAAATAAACTCCAACATTCTCCATTCCTATAGCAGGCTGAGTACGTTTCAGATTTTGAAAACTCTCTAGCTATAAATAACAGAAACCACCTACCTTAAAACCTTCCTCATGCAATAGTTCTGCTACTCTGAGGAATCTGGGGCGGAAGGACTTCTGAAAAAGGAAATTTATTAGATACAGCACCAAAGCTAGGATTTAGAAATGGTGTTTTATTGGTCTGCTCCTCCAGACTGTGCTAATAGGCAAATGCACCTTTCTGTGCTGAGAGCGTGTGTGTGCGTGCGCAGAAATATCTGAATGTGCGTGCAGAGTGCCATTCCAAGAAATGTCTGGATCCTGAAGTCCAAGTCACTCCCAGCTAAGACCTATTTTGTACAACACCAGGGTAAGCGTTCCCATACTAAGTTCGACTGCAACTACAGGAGATTTGCTACTGCATATGAAATATCTGGGCAATTGCCTTCTCAAATACACCAACTAGAGTCTCCTCTGCTCCTAATTAAACATCTTTTCAATCATTGCTCAAACATTTGGCCTTCTTTTCCGGCAGATAACAAATATGGACAGGCTTTGGGCTGCTTTTGGATGCTCTATTTGCAAATCCACATGATAAAGAGCCTGTGTATGCGTGAGTGCATTTCTAACTCCCATGGGCATATGGAAATGGAAAACACAAAACCCCTCAAGAGACTGGGACACCCTATTCCCATGAGGACCTGAATGCCCAGGTACTTAGGGCACCTTTGAAAGACTCCCTCATAATGCACACCAACATAATTTAGAAGAAATAAAGCTCAGATGACGTCCTGTAGACATCTGCATGTGAACAAGCCATTTTAGAGAAACAGGTGAGTGAAAATTTGATCCCAGCATAACTTTCTTCTGGATGTTGAAGGTACAGCAATGAAAAGATCAGACGCAACACATGCACTTCTCACTGCCAAGGCAGGCTGAATCTCGCTTTTAACTTTAGCCTGGTCTGGCCATTTGCAAGTAAGATTATTGCAAGCTCCCTTCTCCCTGCTGGAGCTACTGGTGGCTTAACCTTTATGGGTGAGAACAATATTCTGAAGGGTGAACGATTTCCAGTGGAGAAAAGGAGTCAACAGAGTTTTTCTGAGCACTCTGGAAAGAACCTCATTCTGAAAGCCATCTTGTTCTGTACGCTAACTGGAAAATACAAATATACAATGTGACAGGGTTGGCAGCTTCCCAGTCAGAGAGAACGGTTCTGCCTTCTGGTCAGGGGCGCTCGCTTTCACAACAGCATTATAAACTTCTATCAAACATGTACTGAACACTTGTGACACATAAAACAGCCTCTCCATGAGAAGAAATTACAGCTGTCAGCTTGCATCGGAGCAGCCTCAGATTTACAACCTGGCTGAAAGAACCTGTGTAAGAAACCATTAGTTACTAAAGGTGAAAAGTACAAGCAGATTTATTCAGTGGAAGATATTTATTGTAGGAGAATAGTATTCTCTTTCCTTTATCGGAAAAGTTCTATTTCTTATAACCTCTCTCTCGTGTTTGCTAGCATGCCTTGCTATTTGTAAAGGGCTACATCCGCAGTTAATTCAATACAGCTCCACCAGTTCTCACTAAGATCCAGCTCAAAATGAAGCCAGCTCATCTCTGTGATAATCTTGAATTCTGTATCCAAATCCACTGTGGAGCACGCAAAAATTCTGGTACGCAAGGAACCAAGGCAGAAGGTTACCTTGAAACAACAGACTTGGAGTGCTGGGATTTAAAAATAAAATACGCCATCAAAAGCTTTCCGCATCTCGTGGTCACCAGCACAGATGTAAGACAGATGCACTCCATCCCAGAGATATCACTGAATAGCCCAATCAGGAAAGAAAGTAAAATGAGCTTTTCAACTCCTCTCGCATAACATATAAATTATTTAATGGCAGACTCAGAGTTTCAGCATCATAGATTTCTCCAAATTGTGAAAAGAAAAGAGGTCAGATTATCAGCTTGCATAAACTGGCAGAGATTCATTTGTCTAACAAGAAAGCCATACTCCATTTACCCTGGGAGAGCATCAGGCCTTTAAAATCCTGGGGAACCTCGATCTGTGCAATGTCAGAGAGTCCTCATGACTGAAGGACAATCCAGCGGGCTTGCAGTCCCGGCTGGTTGCCTAACCTGCTTTGTGCTGTCCCGCAGATGTCAAGGAGCGCTTGCCAGTTTGACCTCGAGGATGACTGCTTTGTTAGCAACATTTCTGCGTGGCCCTAGTAGGATTACCACTGGAATTGCAACCTGTAAGTACTCCAACATGGAAGCCCTTCTGCAAGGCTGGGTTCATTACCTGGGTGTCTTGGACTGCAGATTGCAGCACAGACATTTGACTCTTGATTTGCAAAATACCCCACAGAGTGAAACATTCGCAAGGAAACAAAAATCTCCCCCTCTGCTACTGTTAACTACATCTATTTGACTTTCCTCAAGAAGGAAGCCTCCTCTCACCTCAACATAATTAATAGCAATGACATAACGGTGCAGTATACCAAATAACCTAAATATGTTGAGCCTAGACACTTTTGAGGGAAGCAGAACTTACCACCATTTGGCTTCTTATTTCTCTCCCTGCAAAACCTAAAAGTCCAGTCTAAAGATCAGAGCGAGATGCCAGTCATGAAGCAATGAAGCCTCCAAAAGTGGGGTATATTTTGAGCTCACCATTCACTGCAGATGAAACATAGCACCTTCCTCAGAGACAACCAAGTGGGCTGGCATATGTGCTCCTGACGAGAATCAGCCCCGAGTGCACCAGAACAGCTTGCAGAAACCATCCCGCAGTTGAAAGCCAGGGGCCTCTGCCTGGGGAGGGACCTCCACCCCGTCACCCCCTCACAGCAATGACATTTAAACACTAAGTGGTCATGGAGAGGGGCGACCCGCATCTGTCCTTCTGAGCCTGTGTTTCCCCTCCGAGGATACTGACAACTTTGCCAGTTTGAGGTACATGACCTCACGTTTGTGATTAAATGAGAACAACGCTGCTGGTGTCCACAGCCTGCCTTGTGCCTCTTGTTTCTGCAGTGAAGGGCTCCCCAGTGACGGGCTCCCCTTTCCTCCAGCCTGTAATACTCAGGGAGGATCACTCATAGCCTACACGTCAGGTCTAGGTCAGGATTTCAACCTTCCCTTCTCACAAGGCTTTATTTCCCCTCTCTGCCTGCAGACCTGGCCGATTTCGAAACAGCCCATTGAAAAGCAGGTAGGTGACAAACTCCAGAGTGGTGACAGAACAATACATGGTTCTCAGCGTTAACTTTACACTCCTTGTTTTGGAGTTTAATTATATAAGAAATATGCTGAGATGAAGAAGAGATCTTTAAGCGATTGATCTGTTGTTTTCAAGTTTCTTTTGCAAGAAAATGAACTGTAAACCACTCATTAAAAAAAGACAGAATCTTGTTACTTTTAAGCGGTTTGGGGTGTTGAGCTTTTGGGGTTGTTTTATCTTTTTTTTTTTCCCCTCTTTTTTTTTTTCTGAAGACCTTTGTACAAAGAACATTTGGCTCAGTTTAACAAATACTGACACAGAACCTATGTAAATACTTTCTATAGCTAAAATTACTCTTTGCTGCCTGTTCCCTTTTAGCTGCTACCAGGAAAATAGGCTTAAATTTTGAACACTGGGCTCTCTCCTTTTTTCTTCTCCTGGCTTTTCTTTTCCCCTTTTTAAAATATTTTAAATCTGCAGTGATTAGATATACAGTAGATATATAGTACCAACTGCCTAGAGTTTCGTACCTAACTTCTAAACTTTATCTAGGTAGCAAGCAAAGACTTTTCTGCTAATTTGAAGTAACTTAGAGCAACAGTTTCAATCCGTAGATGTGTGTATATATGTGTATATTTAAGGACTAAGCGGTGATCTGTGTTAGCAGAAGTCATGTTCCTTTCTGGCCACTTTTCACACAGTTCTTTCACATCCCCTGCTGGCACAGACAGCCCAACACATTTTTCACACCCCAGTTGTCTGACAGGAAAATTCATATATTCTGGTTTTTTGTTTTATTAGCTTTATGCAATCACATAGGGCATAAGCTTATTACAAGCACAACGGGGAAACGGCAGGAGGCAACCAGTTGTCTTTATGGGGCCCAAGAATGTGCTAGTTGCAGTGGAAATGTCTGATTTTTCTGAGGAACATACACACACCTCAAAGTTTACAAGTGTATCTGACTTCAGCATCTCCTGCAGTTGGTAACTACCCTGTGATGAAGAACCAACACTTTTTGCTTTTCTGCCTAGCTACCTTTTCATTCAGAAATGCACATCCTCCTTACTGATACAGAACTGTGAATGGAGCAGGGCTGTTCCTAAGGCAGACCCATCTGGACCTCCCTCACGTGAAGGCTGTTAGCAGAAGCCATTGCACTGGGGGAAATTCCCATAATGACACCATTTAAACTTTCTGTCACATATAGCACCTTTGAGGGATGCTGACAGCAAGAGACGAAACCCCAAAGTCCAAGCTCTAGTCTGGTATGGAATCACTGGACCTGCAGAATATGTATCTGAGATGCAGTCCCTAAGAGGAGAGAGCTCTGGCAAGATATGGAAACCAGAACCATTACTATACAAATCCAGCGTTGGTTCTTCCTTTCTGAGCTACTTACTCCTAGCTGATAGGAGGCGGATGGTAGGGAGCAATATTGGCCACGCACCATCATCAAAGAGGGAGAGGAATAACAGCAGCCATGCCTCTAGGCAGCCAGGAAAGCAGGCTGGAGAGTGAAGACTGCCGTCCTTTAATCCCTTGCTCCGCTGCACTCAAGTATATTCCCATCATGACTCCAATGAGGAGAGGAACACGACAGTGCCATACCTAACAGAGTGAATGAAATCTATGGGGAAAGCTTAGCAGGTCCAGCTCTGCGGTACAGAAACTGTCTCACTGTTCTGGGGGGTGGAAGGGAACTGGTTTCAAAAGGGCAAGAGGCAATGTACAGATGAAGGCAGTTTATATGTCAGAAATGGAAAGTAGCATTCCCAAGGCTCCCATTTGGGTGGGAACAAGGAGTGGGCTCCGAGTTCTAGCTGGGACATTTCTCTGAACTGATCATCTATGGGCTTTGTTCCCCACAGGAAGGTGGCTTCTAACTCTCCGATCCCAGGCCTCTGCTTGCAGCGATCCCGGGGGTTTGCCCCCAGCGAACTTCTGCAGCTCCCAGTAGAAACTATCAGGAGCCACAGAGAAAAAACTAGGCCAGCCTCGGGAACCCAGTAAAAACACTTCCATGGTGTTTGTTCCACACTGTCCTATTGCACTTCAAGACGGACTGCAGAGAAGCACATTTAAGCCATAAAGACACGTGAATGGAAACAAGGCAACAGTTACTGAGTTCCTCTGTGTCAGTCCTTTCTCAGCTTTGATTTTTAGGACTCACCTGCATTCCAATCAAAATTCCTTCCTTAGGAAACATAAACCCTGTGGCAAGCATAGCCTTCCGGAAGGCAGAGTACACATCCTCCCCGAAGCACGCGACCTGGGAAAAGGCACAAAGAAGGTGGCATGAGCGGAAAAAAAAAAAAACAGCCCAAGAACATTGCTTTAAAAAGAAACAGGAATGAAATTTTTATATAGGCTCTTTTGACCTCTTCACGCAGAATCAGACTGCTTTTGCATGGAGTCTGCAGGCAGGGGGGAAAAAATAAATCAGAAAATTATTGCAGACAAATCTCGTAATTTTAATGAAGCAATAACGAAAGAATAAGCAACACTTTCATTTCAAACAGCACACCAAGGAGTAACAACAATTGATTCTGCTGAGTTATGGGAATGCTCTACACAGCCTCTGCTCCAGTGTTTGTGAGTGCACTGCAAATTGTTTAACATTATATAATGCTTAAATACCAGTGAGCGTTCTGCACGCAGGCATGTTTCTGTGTGTGCATGCTGCAAACTGGGGTAAGACAGCACTTGTGCTGTCATGTACTTCTGGCATTTCTTGTGAAGATAAATCACCGTATATGAAGACGCTTTTCCATTAGAAGTCCACAGATGTACGAAATTCAAGTAAAGCGTTAGTATGTACCTAAGAAAACAACAAAGCCATCATGCCAATTCATAATAATTTATTTTATATAAACAAAAACTTGATAAAGAAATCAATAAAAATCATTTAGCAGTTCTCCATCATTCAGAACTGCCTGTGGAGCTCAGTTGCTTACAGACTGTCATACGGTAACGATCTTCTGAAAGAACTAAACCGTGTTCCTTACCAAAATTTGGAATTCTGATGACAAAAAGAGGAATGCATAAGCTTTTCTGAAAGTTTAAAAAAAAAAAAAAACAACCCTCACTTTTTCTGGACAACTCCACACTTGTTGAAAAACAGTCAGAAGCAGAAACTGTCACAGATTTTTCTCTTTGAAATAACAAATCTACACACATATACAGATGGAATAAAGGGACTGATTGAGAATTGCTCTCCCATTTTCCTCTTATGGTCCTTCCCATCACAAAGTGAGCCCTCACATTCATGGTCTCACTGTTACCATGGTGAGCAGAAGCCAGTATTTCATGTAAGAAGAACAAATGATGATTTGCCAGATCTTCTGAAATAAAAAAAGATCAACCAAACAAACAAAAACCTCGCAAGGGAAGAGATCAAAAAAATCACGACAACTTGTATCTCAGCTTTTCTCTAAAAACTCATCCTTGACTGCTCAGTCTGTTCTACAGTATCTGGCCGAGGGGTTACGTATGTCCTGGACTTTCTAGGGTGGTGGACAGCCCCCTGCCTTGTAGGCTGGACCAGGGGTTTCCAGCCTGCCGGGAGAGGTTTATCGCTATGGCATGGCCAAAACTGCCACAGTACTCAAAGGGACCCCCAGCACTGTGTCTTCTACTGTTGTGGGAACCACGGATTCCAGCAAAATACATCTCTGCCAGATAGATGTGACAAATTCAAGCCCAAATCAAGCCGTGTGTGTGAAAAATGTCTTTGAGGAATAATTGAGCATTTTACCCGAAGCAAGTTATTATCCTTACTTCACTCATAAGACAGACCTTCATAACTGTCACATTTTATGGCATTTGTGAATATGGATCTTTCTAACTCGTAAAAGTTAATAATCCTTCCCTTATGGCCAAGGTAATCTCTTAACTCCATATAAAGCTCAGAAAAATAATTCTTGCCCTTACTTACATTTTTATTCCTTTTTTTTTTTTGGGGGGGGGGGAAAGGGGTTGTCTGTGTAGTCAATTTTGTTCTGAAAATAAGGAAGTCACTTGGCTTTTTTCTGCCCATTAACTATATCAAAAGGAAATCTTCTGCAATACTGTTTTCCACACATTATAAAGAGCAAAATAAAGTAATTCTGGAGAGATGTAGGAGACCTAAGGCTGTTCTTACCATGTATCTGGGTATAGTGCTTTTTTAATACTAAAATGGTAAGTCTTTCCTAATGAAAACAGCTCATGTAGACATACCCAAGCACATATCAAATGAAGCAGCCCAGGCTCTGCCACCTGCCTAGCTATGGTAGAGCAGAGTTAAGCCTAATCTAATTGCCTCAGTATTTAGTCACTTCCCACGTAGGCTTTCTAGCCCAGAATAAGTCTCTTGCCACCGCAACTCTTTTCTGGAAGTAACAGACCAAGCAAGTTTAAAGATAGCTTGGGTATATCTACAGAAGCTATTGACAGCTCAGCAATAACTCACAAAGAAACCTCTTTGTCCCAGATGAGTTAATATCTCTTCAAATGATGTAGATGGAAACCTGTACCCCTTGAGGGGTGAGGGCTCCCATCAGTGCTGAGCCTATGCAGGAAGAGGAACAGCTTTGTGCCTTTACAGTCTGCCACGCGGACACCAGAGACATTTTGGAAGCACCTCACAGCCTGCTGTAGAAAGAGCAGGTAAAGTAGCCCAGTCTCCCCCTCACCCCACCAACAGGCAGTACTGCAGCCATCGCATTTTATTCACACACTCTCGCCTTTTGCACCTTGGGACATGCCTTGATGGTTACCAGGCAACAACAAAAATATCACCACACATATTTGTTGCTTTTAAGTAACTAGCACGTTCCAAGACCAAACGCTCATGACCCGGAGTCTCGATATTGCTATTCTGGCATGTGTCGATTGGGGGTTTTGAAAGCTGTAAGCACTTCTCTGTCTAGAAGCACTTCTCTGTCAGTCTCGGACTGACGCACCGAGAACCTCCCAGAACCCGACAGCTCTCAGATAAACTCATTTCAGGCTGTCACACCAACCAGGTCCAACCCAGGGAGCTGACATGCAGGTAAAGAGGGACATCCAGTGGCTGAATAAACTGGGTTTTCCAGGACAATGTATTTTTACAGATAAGAAAGATGTTTTCAATTTTCTGAAGAAGCTACAGATGCCATCATGATTGAGGCAGTAATAAGATCACTTTCAAAGATTCATGATGTTTAAAGGCGACTTGGTTTTTAAAAAAAAAAAAAAAAAAGCAAATCTAAAAGATACCTCCCCAGTAGAGGCCATTTCACATCGGAGAACAGGGTCAGCGTCTTTCAGCCGGGACCAGGAGAACATCGGGGCCTAGTGAAAGAAAGAGGGGGGGAGGGAGACAGAGAACGAAAATTTAATGGATCATTTTAAAAAAAAAAAATCCAGCTACACTTGGAGGTGACAGAAAGAGACAGACATGAATTAATCCAAAAAAAAGCACTGGTCAAGACTGATAAGCAAAGGAGTACTTGGCAAATGAGTTCCCCCAGCATCTTGATGACGGACTGGAACAAATAAACATGTATTTCACCAACAAATCATCCTTCTAAATCTTGCAGTCCTGCTCACTTTCTGATGGCAGATTTCTAATCTGTGGTAGCCCACTATCACTATCATTTTTAGGACATATTTTAAAACAGAAAGGCTGTGAAGCATCCGATTCATGAAACAAGGAGAGACTATCTGAAGGCAGTCAGTTTTTCTGAGAAAACTGTTCTCCAACAGAAATTTTTCATCCACAGGAATCAAACCATTCCACAAGAACGCACTTTTCTGGTATAAACCAGATGAAACTTCGCAAGTGATTTTCAGATTTTCGCTCTCCCCTCCAAAATACACACCCTTAATTTTTTTGGATCTTTTGTATGAAAATCCCTTATCATCATTATCTGAGAACTTAGGACACTGCGGTCTCTGAGTTCTCTTGTCTAATTTGACCTTTTTTTTTTTTTTTAAAAAAAGAAGAGGGGGGGGGGCCAGAGATAAAGAAACTCTCTGTTAGAGAGAAAATGACCATATGTGGCAAACATGGAACGAATCAAGAATTTTCTGCTAAGGAATAATTTTCTACAAGGCTTCTCTCCATCTTGAACTACTAGTGGCATCTGCATAAAGACAGCATCCTTGCTACTTATAAAAGAATCTATTTTTAAATCCAAAGACATAATTCTGTTCTTGGAAGTCTGTGAGGGTTACGCCATAGACAAGACAGCTGCTGTTTCATGACACCTAACAATGACCAACTAAAATGTGACAGCAGAAATTCATTGTGAAATAAATGTTGTGTGTCTTGGTGACTTTTAGTTCAGTTTTGCTTCTTCTGTAAGTAAAGAGAAAAACTTTTACAGTGGTCAACTCTATAGTCTCAAGCTGAGATATGGCAGTCAAGGTGGATTATTCTTAATGCATGTATTGTCTTGAAAGGTAACAAGCAACAAAAGCCGTCCACCAGCTCCCTAACTTTTGTCTGCCATGAACATGAAAATGCGTCAGCAGAAGCAGACTCTGGTACTGCAAATAAATCCTATTTAAAACTTAGTCAGTCATGCTTTACCCAGGATTTAATCTTAGTCAGGCCATGATACTTGCATCACTCTGCAAGCAAACATGGCAAGACAATATTTCAGTCACTAAAGCTAAAATGGTGGGACTCCGAATCCACAAAGGAGCAGCTATGTTGAGAAAGAAGAAGAGAGTTTCATGTTCTCTTTTCAGAGCATTTAAGAACTGCTGGAGAAACAAAATCCCATTTCCATGCAAATATTGCTAGCAATAAAAACGTAAGAGGACAGAAAATATGATGCATGAATAACGAGAGCCAGGTTTAACTGAAATATTTTTCAAAGTTTAGCATTTCCAAAGGTATTAGCAGATTTTTATATTTGACAAATCCACACAGAACACAAGCAGTGTAAAAGGCTTTGTAGTGAAGTTTTCAAGAATACGGTTGGGTTTTCTGCTCTGTAGCCAACATTCCCAGGAGTTGGCTACAAAACCCTTGACAGTTTAGCTAACAACAATGCAGAAGCCCCAGGTCTAAATAACAGAAATTTATAAAAAATAAATAAGACTCACAAAAATAAAAAAGTCTCAGATTAGAATTTCAGATGATGCCTATCTGTGGCACCAAAATAAAATGTAAAGCTACATCTAGACTGACTGGCTTGCCAATAACCTGCGCTGGCTTGGGCCACAGATGCGGCTTGCATTTTAATAGGTCTGAACATTTTATTAGTAGAAAGATGTTAGGTGTTTTCCATTTCTTCAATTTTGAATTGATATGGAAGCTATTAAAGCTTGAACGTTTCTGTATAAACAATTCTCATTATCCATCGTATTTTCTGCACTGTTGTTCTAGGGTTTTATGATTAGGAATTTCAATTAATTTTTTTTCTTCCACTAAGCATTAAAAATATCTACAGTACACTTTGGTATCTCGAGGCTATATAAGCTTAGAAATTATGAAAAGTAAAATCTTGGCCCCACTGAAATCAAAGGATCTAAGACTTTCACGCCTATTTTAACTGGTGGTGCATATAAAGGGATTCCATGCATTCAACAGCCCATGTCCCAAATCCCGAAGATAAAATCTGGGGGGCACTCAAAACACACATTTGTACATGTCCACACATATATTAGATAGCATTATGAAATAGCCTGAACTTCGGTGTTCAATTCTGCAAGTGCATATTTATTATGCAGTTCATAAACATGATTCAGAGTAGGTTAGAAGTAAGAAATAAAGGAAGATTGATTTTGTTAATAATCACTGGATAATTTTCGTTTGATTTTTCTCTAAAATTCCCTACGTACATTATCTTAACAGAAACTGCAAAAGGTCAATTTGGCCTTTGGCCAACGAGTGAATCGTTCTCTCTGAGCATTAAAGTACTTATTGCCTATTAATGTGCTAGGTGCTGGCTCTGTTGTGGGTTTTTTTGGTGTTCTTTTGGAAACCATACCTTAATCCCAATGTATTTGGAGGGAATAATGGGATGCTCCAGTGTGGGGAGGGATGACTCATTAACCTCTTTTCCAATCATCACTTTTGTGGCCACGTCGATGAAGTCGACGCCCAGAGTCTTCGATACAAAAGGGAAGGAGCGTGAAGCCCGCAAGTTGCACTCTATCACCTGATGGGATTAAAAAGAAGAAACACTAGGGTCAGGCACTGTGCAGTGAAGAAATAGATTGATTCATGTTTCTGGAAATCAGTCCTTACTCCTCTTGGCAGAGATGTTCCTCAGACTGCCAAATAAGAGGCACAGAACTTGTGTTCAATATCACAAACAGCGATGAGGGATGGGTAGGGGCCAACCTGAGATACAAGGAGTCCGGTGTTCTGCAACAGCGTTTCATCTCTATTGTCTGAAAATTAGAACTTCGGAAAACGTGTTGTATTATACCCTAAGTTAATGTGCAAAAGGCATGGAACTTGTGCACAGGCATGAAGTACAACCTTTAGAAGCCCACCTTGTTCTTTTTCCATGCTAATGGCACTTCGTGAATGACTGGGCTATCCTTATTGACCTTCCTCATCTACATGTAGAAGTCATTCAGTGGCCCAAGCAAGAAACAAAGAAGTTCTGCACCCTGCTGAGAAGCGCACCATGAAGATCAATAGCAAAAGAAGAATTGCTGTAAATAAGAATGAAGGGGAAGTGAAGGGGGACAAGAATAGGTAAGTTAAGACAGAATGGAAAAGAGGCGTTATCCAGAGGAAAGGCAAGCACAGCTTGGAGGAAAAACTCCATTCTGCCCCTCTGTGGAGTTTCTGAATAACTATATGCGAAACAGAAGAAAGGTAAAGAACGGCAAGTACATTTTTCTCAACTAATAGCTCAAACAGGATCTTTCACCAATAATGCATCTCCTTTATACCGTGTCAGGTTTTCCTTCCATTCACCATTTCCTCAGTCATACTCCGCTCATATTCCTCTGACCTTCCTCCATTAGCAACAGAAAGCCAACTGTTACCCATAAACAGTCAGACATGTGCTGTACTTCTGTTTCTGAAAGCTACTAGGACCATGCTATTGGCTTATATTAAAGACTTAAACACCTAAATTGTCTTGCTTTCTTTCCAACAACTTGGAAGGCTTATTTTAATGATCGAAATAGCTAAAGAGAAGAGAAGAAATCAGAGATCTAAAAGCAATGATATTCAGTTCATAGGATGAGGCGCAGGTCCCAGTCCTGTCCATCATATTCAAAACTGGTAATTTTGGGAAGGACAACAGTCCACAGCAAAACAAAGCTAGTGCTGACAGACAATGCAACCAGACTCGCTTCACCCTCGATGGCTGCACTGCGTAGGTAGGGGAGGATGCTCTCTCCCAGCCAGACAGGGAGAACTGCGTGACTAGGGGTGGCACAAGGTGAGCCACACATTGTCAGACAAGGCAGGTTAGAAACCCACAGCTGTTACTGCCACAGAGTTTCCATGACAGGGACTGCAGGAACCACGCGCCTAACTATCCAGAGCAGAGCCTGACTTCCTCCAACAGTCACAAGAACTCTTACCAGCACATCGTTGCCTTGCACCAAAAACTGCACGTTGAATGGACCAGAGATGGCAAAGGCATTTGCAATCTTTTCTGTAGCAGCTTTTACCTACAGAGATAAATAAATAAATAAATAAAGTAAAAAAGTATACCTATTTTATAAATAAATAAGTCCCACAGAATAGACAGCATCGTGGCAATAAATCACCTCACATGTGGATTCCTTTAAATGTCACATCTCTCTGCCCTAACATATTTTTTCTCTATATCTTCATTTTGACAATAGCATTATCTTTCAGAAGCAAACATGTTTAATCTGCTTGGTAACCTCGAGCCCAAAGCGCCATTTGAGGGCAGAAGTAAAAATGCAGCTTCGTGTGTGTGTGTGAGAAAGCAAGAGAAAGAGGGAGAAAGAGAGAGAATAAAAGCCTGCCCTCTCTGTAGCAATTCCTACACTGCACAGTGGAGCCTTTATACCTTTCTTGGTGAAAATCTCAAATGGCAAAACATCATTATTCATTATCTACTCAGTTTTACAAGTGTCCCAAGAGTCTTTCACCAACATGCCTGTTCCATCACAAACCAGTGGGAGGTGTGTCAGCAGAAATACTCTGGAACAAATTGGGAGAAAACACTATGGTCTTATTTTCTAGGTTTGTCAAGAAATCACATGCCATTTCAGTACAAGCATTTGAACAGTTTTGCTCCAGGAGATGACTATATTCAGAAACAAGGCCTTGGACATTCTTGTAGAGCTGGAGGACAGACCATCGCATTACAGCTCTTGTTAGCTTCCAAGCAAATCCTTTCCAGGATGATTATCACGGGGCATGGCACATTTCATTTAGAAAATGAAAATTTTTTCATTTTGACAACTAACTCTTTAGCACTAGGTTTATTCTCGAAAAGGCAAAAAATCAAGTTTAGGTGAGGTTCACTCATCCTGATATCCTTTCCAGAAAAGGCAGGCAGCTAGAAAGTCATACACCTGATCTAATCATTTAAGGATTGTGGGAGAAGAGGAAGTGGAAAGTGAACCATGGCATATATACGGATTAGACACTCCTCTACTGCTATGGTTGCTGGTCCTAAACCAATGAAACAAAAAAAATCCAATGGCTCTGAAATCGTGTAGCTCTACTGCTAAAATTAATGGGATACAGTTCAGATGATCCTATGTATAGTATAGCCAATCACAGGGGGCACAATAACATCCTACATTTGCACACATCACACTGGCCTTTAAAAAATGTTGGTGATTTTGTTTCTCCATTGGTGATTGAGTTCTCCCAAGCAAAGGGGGAAAGCAGATTCAAACTCTTACTTTCTTTTCTCTTTTCAGTGCTAGTGCAACACCTACCTTCTCCAAGGCTCCCTGGCTAATAGTCTGTGTGGGTAACACGAGGGTGGCATCTCCAGAATGAACGCCTGCATCCTCCACATGCTCTGAAATAGCATGTGAGATAACCTGCAAACAGCAACAAGAGAGCAGTTAGTCACTGCACACTCTCTCATGAACTGTCCCCCCACCTCCGTGCCCTCTGCTAAGTACAGCCCAGCAGAGTCTCCTGAACAGAGATGTACCCAAAAGAGGATACAGACGGGGGGGAAAAAGGGAATCCCCCAAGATGTTGGGGAGAATAGGCCTGAAGGACACACAAGGTATATGAACAAGAGGATCATGTTAGTGTCTTTCGTATCGTGGTTAAGCAAACTGCGAACCTGACAAAACCTACCACAGTCTGGAGATCCTAAGGCTTCCTTCTTCTCTCTAACACACATTGACTCAGAAGGTAAAAGCTAATTAGGCTTTAAACCAGCTCTCTAAGTTCTGCTTGCCACGAATACAAAAAAGTTGTCATTCCCCAGCAGAAACAAGTATGGACAACATAATTTGTGTATTTTTTTTTCCCCCCACTCTTTTGTGGTGTTTTAACCATGCAGAAAAGCAAGCAGAGGGAATTCAGGCTAAGGATTTAAATTGAATGAATTGCATCAAGGCATACTACCTTGATACTGAAAAAGTGATCTTGTCTGCTGGTTAAAAATGAAGATTGAAAACAGAATACTTCCGCTAAATGAGAAGTTTGTGATTTTTTTTGTGAGAACTGTCTTTGATTAGTAATGAAGTGCAAAGTGAAGTTGTAATAATAAAACAACTGTGGTAATACCATAACACATGCTGATACAATTCTGATGAAAGTAATTTGTGAAGCCAGTGATTTACGAATCCAGTAAAAATTACATTCTAAAGGATTCATTCATATCATTAATCAATGCTTAAAAAAATAACTATTTAGATGGATACAATAAGGTAGGGTTAGCTTTTCAAGCACGATGTTTTTGAACCCAAGATGAATTCATCTTTTCTTGTTTCTTTACTCTTCTCAGCACAAATCCATGGCTGTATAGTAAATCATTCAAGCCACCCATTTTTGCAAGTCTCCGATCCTGAAAAAGAAGTTTAATATTAAGGAAAAGCAAAGTTCTTACTCTTCCTGCCTTGGCTACAGCATCCATTTCCACCTCACGAGCATCTTCAATAAATTTAGTGAGTACCACAGGGTGATCCTGTCATCAAGACAAGACAAAAGAAGAAAATTTTTATTTCAGAGTATGTGGGGACCATCCAAGTGCTCCACTATTCATCACTGGAAAAGCTTTGGAAGCAGAATCCCACAAGACCAATCTATTAATATCCTTATTTCCACAGATAAGTGAACTTTGCAAAGAAATAATGGGGGTAAGCTTGGTGTGATTTCCCAAAGCCACTGATGCATTAGTTTGAGTCCTCCATAATGTCGCCATGACAGGGAAATTTGGGGCAAAACCACAAAGAGCTTTTAGGTGAGACCATGGTAGAAAGAAGATAGTGGGACGCGTGCATGGATACAGTGACCTCTGATCCTGTCTCCCAAAGATGTTCCTTACCTCCAAGATCTTAAATTCTTTCTTCCTCTGAGCCTCCCAGCCACCTCACTGGGCATACTGCTTCACAGAGTAATTGATTCTTGGAATACTTAATAACTTTGTATAGTGGCTGTTCGCTATTTTAGAGAGTCATGTATTTTAGGCAACTGATGCATTCCTTACTCATTTCTCTGCCTAGTTTCCTAAGTCTCCCAGGGAGAAGTTGCCGCTAATTATAGCTGGGCCAGAAACAACTTGTCCTTGACTCTCAGTACATTCCCTGGTATACATGGTTTTCCTTCCTCTTGTTCCTGCCTATCTCTGGGATGCTAGCACGCACTTCCCACTCTTCTCTAATGCCTTCTCCTTCCAGCCACCTGCTCCAACAGATGGTTAAAAATCTAATCCACATTCTTCCAGGCCAGCTTTATGTCTCAACATTTTACCTGTCCCATCCACTGTTAACTGCCTGTTATTTATTAGAGAATAAAATGGAGTAAGTGACAGTCTGTGCATGCTCAAAAGGCTCCTCTTGAAAAAAAAAAAATAAAGCAACTCCAAAAGTTACAAGACACAATTCCTTACATTTATCAGTGCAAGGGTAAATTCACAGGCAAGGACAATGCCGCAGCCTACACTGTTTCATAAATTTAGTGGCTTGTGTCCTGTAACTTTCTGTCTCACTGCAGTTTTTCACTGGAAGATTTTATATGTGCATACAACCTTGTTTACTCCAATCTGTCTCAAGTCGCACACGACGTTTTGAACATTATTGACCACATAAATGCCATAATGACGCAACACCATAACAGCAAAGTAGCTAAAACAACAGAACAACACTGGTCAGGCACTTTATCTGGAGGTGCTCTGTTGGATGGAACAGAACTAGGTCAGGCTTTATAACCAGAAAAATTAAGCCTATGTCCCACAAAGATGCTCATGTTCAGCTGTATGCTCACAGCTAATATTGCTAGCTTCTGTGGAACCACTCACAGGCCTTGACGAGACTAAAAAAACCTCCCTTATTCAGAAGCAGAATACAGTACTTTTGTTCTGGTTTGCTTTTTGCTAGCTTAGCTTCAACTATACTATGGCTTTTGTCAATATAAAATACTGGATGAAGAAAGAAATCTTCCCTTAGCAGTCTGACTACACCAGCAAAAATTTAGCATGTAAACCTTGTGTAAGTCTCTGCAGGATCAGGGCCAGAGCTCTGATCTCATGGTGTGCAACTGGTCACGTTTGCAGCAAGTGTCAGTGCCTTATTTGTGTAGCAGAACTACAATTTCCTGAAGAAAAGACCCCAAGGAATACATCACATATTGCTGAGACTCTACAACTTCAACTCCCAGCAGGGCCTCCTGTACCGGGGATGAGACCTCTCAGCAATGAAGAACAACATTGCCCAACTCAAGTCAGTCAAGCTGTGTCAAATTAAGCTGACCATGGGTCACTTCCCTGGGCTTCAGCCTCCTATAGGGTATCCATTGCCATCCAAAAGCCATCCAGCGGCATGAGAAAGTGAACATGGCTTAGGGCTGCTGCCTGGTCTGCTTCTGTGAGTGAGCACGGAAACACTAAGCAGGGTACTTAAGATGAAGTATAGAGAGAAGCTAGGTGTTTTGGGAGGCTGAGCACTGCTACGAATCTGGTTTCTACCATAGGTTGACCCTGTAGTCTTTTGAGGATTAGTTATATATTTCCTTCTGATGGAAGTAACAGCGGTACTCTCCCACTGTCAAAAATTCCTTTAAAGTTGTTCAAAGATGATAGTAAGTGGTCTGCTTGCCTCCACACTAACCTATCCTTCAGGATATTATTACTTTGCAAGGTATCTCTCTTTCATTCCATCTTTTCTTGCTGAAACGCTAAACTTCCATCATTTGCCTCTTACACTTAAAAACCACATGGTTTTGTTCTTGTTCAAGCTTTAACCACCTAAGAAATCCTCTGAGTAAGCAGTAATGTGTCTGGCTTCCATAGCCAGTTGTGTTTTCAGAGAGTTCCTTTTTTGACTTATTTATTTTTAACTCCAAGATTCCTGTAACAGTAGTGTTTATGGTGCTACAATACTGTTCTGAACAACGATCATTCAAAAAGTGGGGGAAAAACCCTCAGAAGAAAACAGACCAAAAGACGAGGCCAAACTCAGAGACTGCTGAAAGGTCAGACTTTGAATTCTGTATGTTCTTCATTCAACCTTGATCGTTTAACTTTCTCTTCCTCCCATACTCTCATCTCTCCAAATGTCCCTTGTACAATAACACTGACAGAAGGTATAGAAGAAATTCAGGCTTTGAGTTGCTTACTCTGTTCTGAAGCACTCATGTCTTTAGGAAATTGCTCAGATTTTTCTTTTCTAAATATCAATGGACTAGACCAAATCCTTCCCTTCGCTAGGAAAAAGACACTTTAAAAAAATCCCCAAATTAGCTTTTGAAGAACATTTAAAATGGAAACCAGAGCTTTCATCTTCTTCATTACATACTCTGCAGATCAATAATCCCACTGGATTAACAGTAAGCAGGAGCAGTCCTGCTTTTGTATCAGAGGAAAATGGAACTCAGTACATGATTCGGAAAGTTAAATGTCATAGCAAAATCTTGCAATTTAAAAAGGGGAAAAAAAAAAGGTCATTGGTGAGAGAGAAGATGCCAGGATGAAGTTTTAAGTTGTTCAAAGAACCCAGGCAAAACAGAAATTGAGTGAAAGATGCTATAAGTTCTATGCTGGTTGACATAACCTGCCACTAGCAAGCCTGAATGGGGTAGGAAGGGTCCCAGCCCACTAGCCTACATCTATTTATATAATTAACTGGTCAGAAATGGATGCTTGGGTACAACAGCTAACTGCCACCCCTGCTCCATGCAGGCATCCCAGTGGTATCAGTAAGGATACTTGCACAGGCTCCCATGGTCTGCCTGTTAGGGAAAAAAAAGAGGATTCAAACTCT
>NW_009185721.1:0-93467 GCF_000690835.1 Fulmarus glacialis | reverse complement strand
AGAAAGGAAAAGAGTGAGGAAGACACAATGCAGAAACAAAGAGATGGAAAACACAGTAGAGGTGAAACAAATACGGTAAACACAAACAGAAGAAGCAGTAGCAGTGCAGAGACTGGTACCTGAGAGACTCTGGTGGCTTCTGCTAAGAACTTCTTCATTTCCTCTTCAGTGAACACTACATTCATTGCAGACCCACTGTGAGAATGGCAAGGAAAACATGTCAGCTTCCCTCCCGACTTCAAGGGAGATATCAGAGTGTTAGACACCACAGCACAGGGTTGCCAACTACCTTTACATGACAGACTAGCCAAGCAAGCTCCTGACTCAAGCCACTTGCTCCACTCTTGACTGAAAGAAAGGCAGAGCTGATACCTAATGAACCTCCGTTATACTTTCCAGAGAAGATAGGTGACCTCCAGAACCATAAGGAAGAATCAAATAAAGAACCACGGTTGTGTAGCCTTAGCACTGCTGCCAAATCCCCTTTCTGACCCAAGCCTTTAAAGCTCCCCCTAAGCTGGAAGAGATGGCTAGTCAGCCAGATAGCCCCGCTAAGGACCCAGACATTCACCGTATGGGCAGGTTAGTTGTGAGCTCAGGACAAAACAGATGCTTTGCTCACGTTAGCCCAATTGCTCATCAGTGACAGATGAAGCGAGGAATGCAGAGGCCATTGGTGATGGTGTGACAGTGTAAATGCAGATGAAAATAGGCTGTTCTTTGCTGGCCATTTCGCTGTGCCCCTCCCCTACCGTCTTAGTCCTTAAGGGAGGGGCACAGCAGATACAGACACTATCTGAAAGCTACTTTGAAATGTAGCTGTCAGTAGCATCAGAGAGGGGGATTTGGGAGAACATGGGGTCGAGAGCCAGTGATTCAGGTCCCTTTTAAAGACAAGAATCTTTTAAAAAAGATGTTACATCGATCACTTCTACCACTGATGTTCAGCTTCCCCTTTGCTTTGGTGGGCAACGCCACAGAGGCTGTGGGGAAAAGTGGAGGAAGAATCTATACCACAAAATCAGTCACTTCAGCCTAAGATAAATAGACACAAGTACCTAGGTGATTATACTTACTGGACTACCTCTTCAGCTGATGTAAATCAATAGAGTTCAATTAAATCCTCGGACCTATGTCAGTTGCACCATTGAGGATGTGAGCTGGTGCACACAGTACATAACCGGTGGGGAAAGGCATTTAGTTTTCCAAGGCAACTGGCAAATATTAAAGGCCGTATCTGTTCAAAGGGTGAAGAAGTCTAGCTGTGGACTGCTGCTGTTCTGCAAATAGAGGCCAGATAGTGTGCTGTGCTAGGGCTTCTCACTTTCCATTTCCTCAAGTTTTACTTCTCCCTGAGGTCCCCCTAACCTCCACAAACAGCCCTTAGCAAATACTTATATGGAAAGGGCCATACTGAATTTAATACGGATGGGAACAACATGCTAAAAGAAGGATTTCCTAAAAATCTAGAGAATTACATCAGGAGCATCCTGATCTGAGTGCTGGTTTCCAACTTCGCTTCGCCACCCCACTGCAAGCTTCAGAAAAGTCACATTCAGCAGTCTCTTCTAAAGGATATTTCCTTGAGGGTTGAACATACAAGAAATCCTTCTCCTTTTCTTCTTTTTAAATAAAAAGTTGTTTGGGTTTTTTTTCTCTTCTGAAAATGAATATTGTGCCTCTTCATTTTGGTATGTGTCTCTTTTTCATATGAAAAGGATCCTGTCTCCAATTTATTTTCACGTGTGAACTGTGCCCAGCAAACTGCCTCTCTGTGCCTAGTCATCCAGCTATGAAGAAACTCCTCACAGAGAAGCGTGACCATTCAGAACGTGTGAGTTTGCTGTGTGTATGCGCTGGTGTAACTTCTTCAAAAAGTCTAGCTGTTAGAAATGTGTGGTTCTGTACAAAGTCTATTTAAAGAGAAGCAGCTGCCACACCATAGGGACATAAAACATGCCTGTAAGCAGGGAAGCTTAGCAAATAAGAAGCTGAATTGAAAGACGTGCTGTCATTTTCTGAAAACGGATGCCAATCCCAATAAATGGCCTCAGCATGTTCCCTTCTGTTTTTCCTGGTGGCAATCTTCTGCCTTAATTGTACAGGTAGTAATCTCAGGAACCTTAAGGAATATCGCAGATGGTTCATGGTTTTGGCCTTGAGATATGAAAAAGGTAATGCAGCTAAACAGACATTCTTATGATTATGTTCTACCTTTGATCTATGCCTGATGGACATAAGGGATCCATTGGCTTCCTTTATTGGTTTGAGCAGTTGTCCCACGTGTTAAGACGGGCAGCTTTATGCCACATGCATCTAGCATAGTGTTTTCCACATGTCCCCTGAAATTACTCTCCCTTGTCCCAAAGAGGCTGTTGTAGTCCATGAGCTCTGATGGTTGAGCCTTACCTCAGAACATAGGAAGGCCTCAGCAGACATGGGTAACTCACAGAGCTTGCAAATTCAACTGCATCTCTCTAAAGAAAGGGAGGAAAAACATGCTCTGAACAAGAAAATATTCTAAAGTCATATCAAAATTTCAACTCTAACTGCATTTGCACTTTACTAGCCATTAAGATTGGCAGGGGGGGGGGAAGTAGGGGACTATAGCCTGGGCTAAACGTAATACACGACTTCTTCGTTCCAGAGTTGTCATCTTCAGACCTTCCCTGTCCATAGAGCTTCACCAGGAAAAAAAAGCAGTGCCAACACATCTCTATTCCTTTGCAATCTCCACCAGCTAGAACAGTTTTCAAGGCCAGCAGGATAAACTAGAGTAGCCTGACACTGGTGCTAACTTTTGCTGGGTATATACCCCATGTTGTGTGAAGGTGATTTAAAGACACTTCCCTTCCAGTTTCCATCCCACTCCCAGTGGTGCTATAGGGATCAAAAAATTCCTCAACATCGGCAGTAAAAAACTGTCAAATGTCTTTGGAATCTTGAAATGTATCAGTAAGTCGGTCTCCCCTGAGCAGATGCTCATAACAATACCCAGCTACTTCATCGTTCCCAGATGCACATCCCGACTTACCAGGGTGCTGACTGCCTTCCAGGGAGCCTGGGCCACATGCAGCTCATCCAGAACAGCTGAGAATATGGAGCGATCTTCTGCCCGGTCAATCTGCAAAGGATTTGTGCCAAGGATCTTCACTCCACACTGGTGCAGTGGCACTGCCAAGTTATTGGGAATCTGCCCGCCTACAGAAATAATGCAACCACTGCATCCCTGTTGGCAGAGAGATAGGAGCACAGTCATGTCCAAGTTAGCTTAACATTAAGAGCTGTTATAACGAGGAATCCAATATTTAGATTACATCGCTTTTCACGTTGCTATGAGCAAAGACAGATCATAATTGTGCTGATCCAGAGGCACCCAGGCTGCAAAGTGTGATTCAGAGTGTGTAACCTCTCTAAACTAGCAATATTCTCCTTGATACCATGCAACAGACAGCAGTAACTTGAGGTCAAATTCCCTGGAAAACTAAAGAAATCTGCAGTGTTCACATGCCTTTTGACATCAAGCCAAGATTTTAACTTCTGCTAGAACCACAGACTGTTACCTTGTTTTCATGTCATGTTTTGGTGCTTCTGCTTTCCCAGTGAGGATAAGCACTGAGCTGACACATGCTCCCTTGCTTTGCAGAGGAAGGGCACTGAACTATGAAAACCTCACGCCCCACAACGAAACTCAAAACTCCACTCAGTGGGGTTAGGTCTCCCTCCCATGTTCTCCTACATATGTGAACATGGGGACCATCACTTCAACCGAGCATACTCCCACCCCCCTGCTGCAGCCTTTGGACACAGTAGCAGGAATAAACAAGATGTTTTAGGTCCCCTTTCTTTGTCAGTCTAGCTCTTCTGAGAAAACAGCTCACGGTCAGAGACTTCCAGAGTAGCAGACATTCATGCAAACTCTTTTTTACTACAGAGTTGCAAGGCAGAGACAATGGGAAACAACTGGAATGTTTTGGGGGTTTTGTTTTTGTTTTTGTTTTTTAATTTTATTTTTTTTTGTTATTAAGCAAACATCCTTTCCTAGCCCCAGATGCCAGCCTTTAAGGAGCGCTCACTGCTGACCCCTTGCTGGCCTGTACAAAGCAAAGCAGAGTCTAGTTGAACAGAGCCCAATCCATCAGACAGCCTGTGGTGGTAAATTACTCTGGATGCACTTAGCCCTTTATTTTAATTCATCCTCATTACTCCTGTTTAGCTCCTCATTTCTGATAGCATGTTCGATAGTAACAAGTATTTCAGCCAAACTGTCATATAAGCTCATTTCTACGCAGGTTATTTGCCAGTGCTTCAATTCCAGAAGCGGATGAAGTAGGACAAGTGGCACAGCATCCTCTAGCCACAACAGCACATTTCACGTTCATCACTGGGCGAACACAACATTTTAAGTGAGGAAATAATAAACAGCAAATAATAAGAGACAGGTGAGCTCACTTGCAAACACACATCCTTCTTCAGCTGCAAATATGGGCATTTGTTTTACATAGAAGCCATAATGCTTTCAAGTACAATCTAGTCTGGTGTGAAAATTTTCAGTAGTAAAAAAAGGCCTTAGAGTACCTGCAACAATTATGAGGATATGAATTATGTTTAGATTGTGTAATAATTGAGGGTAATTAAATAATGGGCACTTTACTTCCAGATTAAAGCTCGTGAAACTTTGCCCAAAGGAGAATCAGGCCCGCAGTACAGCTGTAGTGAAGGGCTCTTTTGAACCAAACGTGTTTTGCACAGTTTTACCCACCTTTAGCAAACGAGAAACGTAAATCAAGTGATCCATGGTTTGGCTCTATCTTTTAGAGTATCAATGTTCTTTTAATTAACAAGTGTGTTTTTCCTGAAGAAGGTGAGCCCCACTGGCCTTCCTGGAAGAGGAACTTCTTAATGAGGGATTTAAAGGGGTTTAGAATGGCACATCTGTAAGCTGAGAGCAGGATGGACTAGAGGTGACTAAGAAAAAACAGATGATAAATGCTAGTACAAACCCTGCTCAACTTTAATGTGGTTAATTTCCTACCATAATAAAAAGCCACTAAAAAAGTCTGGCACTTAAGCAGCACTTATTATCCCAAGGTCTACAAGATTATTATTTGCTGCTAATATAAAATGCTGGAGATATTTTTTCCTTTTCACCATGCAGACGCTTATGGGATGACATGCTGCTGCTGGCCAACAGCAACTATCTGAAAGAGCTTAGGCCAGGGAGTGAAAAATGCCTGATTAGTAGAGGGTGGAGCAAGGACAGAGGCTGTTTTGTGCCCACATGGGGTTGTCTCATGGCATCGGAGCTCGCCATCTCCAACTCAGATGAAAAATCTGTTCCTTACTGCTTCCAGACCCATCCAAAATACAGTACTTATCTCTAGTCCCTAGACACCTTATCATCCCACGTGGACAAGAATCAGACAGTGAATAAAGCAAAGCCCTTCTTGCAGCTTGGAATGGTTCCTGTTTGATAACAAGTCAGCCTAGCTTTGCTGCCAAGGTCAACCAACGTCTTAACCTAACCTCAACGTATTTGAAATGCGAATGTCCCGGCTAACAGCTTCTCTTCGGCTGCCGCTTATTTCTTCCTTTAAAACAATTCTAGTCACTGAGCCTCTAAAATCCAAATACTGCCTGCATCAAAGTTGGGATGGTATTAGGAACTCCAGCCCCAAGGAGGCAGAGGGGATGGCTTATTCAAACAGACAGCAAAGAATTATATACTCATTTTTACTCAAAAACAACCATAAATTGAGACCCAGCTGCTGCTTACTTCTTCCTTTAAAAGTCTGCTGTTATTTCCCAAAGCATGCTCTCATCCAAAGAGCAGCCCACCGCCCCGCTAGGGAACAGGACCGCTCCACTGAGAAATGTGGGCAGACAGAAATGGACCACTGCCTATCCTGTTGTCATCGGCCGTATTTTAATTATAAAGAAAATTAATAACATCCCTGCTGTTAGATATCTTTAAAATATAGGCTATACATAATCTAGTGAAAGAAGCCTAGAATTATTTTCCTCTTTACAACAAAAATCACTCTTTTTATTACTGCCTTGCTTTTATGTCATTAGTAATAAAGTTGGATTTTCTTTTTCCCTGAATTTGAAAACAAATTAGACCATTAAAATTGTACCTAAGAGCCTCCTTTAGTTTTATGAATTGTTTCAGAATGATCCTAGAAACTGAAAAAGAATCAGAAGAGGCCCTCAAGCAGACAGATATTAAAATAAAAAGGGAACATCTTCTCTGGAAACAAAAAGCCAATAAATCTGAGGGAAGGAATTTTTTTTTTTTTTTTAAATTATTGGCCTCATAGACTGCCACCTAACTTTGCACATTCACAGTAAATTAAACTTCCCTCCAAAGCCAGGCTCTGTTGTGCAGAGCTCAGTCTCCAGTGAGTCAGAGTGGCTGTGAATGTCGACTGGAGAGGGAGAGGTAAAAGGGGACACAAGGGAGAGAAAGAGAAGGGACAGCTGAGTACGTCCCTGGGATAGACCACGCGAAGCTGTGAGCAGCTCCTGGTAGACAGGTTCCAGCCCCCTCAGTCTCGTTAGTAACTTCGCTCCTCAATGTAGTCTAATTTGTCTAATCAGAAAAACTGGGAAAAGTCAGCACACCTATTTATTTGAGCTTAATACTTGCCCAAGGTTTGCTGCTAATCCTAACAACGTTTAGGGAGTTGATGTATCATCTCTTCTGAGGGCAAAGGGTTGTATCCATTGTTTGCTGATGGTTTTACCTACAATTTGCCAATGATCCAGGACTTTTCAGAGTATCTGCCACTGTTCATTGTACGTTGGAACACTAGAGGAGGCTAATGAGCAAGAGAGTTTAAAAGATCAGTCTGAAATCATGGCATTATTCATGTTTTGTACGTGAAGCTGGGAGAGATGGTTATCTGCAGGACTGGTGAGGGATCTCAGAATCAGACCCTGAACTTTTAACTTGATCGTTTCCTCAGGGACTGATTTCCAACTGCATTTGCCTGAGGAAGTATTCTGTTAACAGGATATTAGCATTTGGCTCACTCATTTTTAAAAAAATGACATATAGCAAATAACGTTTTAGCCTACACTCTGCTGAAGGCCTGGAGTCTGTCCCCAGGTCTGCCTATGTCCTTTTGCATGACACTCTACAGTCTCTCTACTGCTCAGACACTAAGTTTCCCTACTTGCAAATTAGGCATAATGATACCATTCCCCGTTGTCACTACTTAAGAAAAGTGTTCTAAAACAGCTGAGTATTTATTATTCATCTCAGGATTTATTAGACAGCACAACCCTAACTATGGATGTTTAGGCTCAGACCCTGATGGCTTTAACACCTCCAGAGCAAACATCAAATCGGTTGTTTTCATATCCTAGTCAGACTACCATAACCCTCTGCAAACTCCCAGCATCTCTCTTCTCCCCTTTTTATTCCCACCTCCTCAGCTCCTGCTGCCTCCTCCCTGTCCCCTCTCCTCTCACCATCACTTTTTGGTTTACTTCACAAGCAGGACAGGCTAAAAACATGCCCAGAAGCATGAGCACAGTCCAGCTGATAAGCATGGCTGGCTGAGCTGGGGAAATTGCCAGAGCGTCCTTCCCCTTCAGCTCCGGGTACCACAGGATGCTGCTATTAGACCTTGAGATCTGCAACGCCTCCCATCATAAGCAAGATCAGCCTATGGACTGAGAAGCATGACTTCAAACTCACCAAACCCTGTTGTGACAAGCAGGATAATGCAAGCTTCAATATGTATGCATTATTCTTTTCGCATATTTTTCTTATCCAACTTGCTAATTACTAGCACTACGTGTTTAAATGAGTAGTTGCTCTCTCATCACCTATCTCTACCTTCTCTTTGATCCTGCAGTAATTAGATGCTGTGTTTCATCAGTGTTATTTGTCTGACAAACTGTCACACCAGTTTCCTCCACGCCCCAAGTTCAGAAGTTCAGTTTTGGTTAAGTAAACAAGAGTTCAATGTTTATAGAGCTGAGCCTCATGGATCATCCTAAAGCATTCAAAAGTCAGCCTTTAAGACACCAGAGAGCCACCAGAGTCTTTTGGCCTGTCCTAAATCTATGCTTTCCAGTAGCAGTCTCTGTTTTTATGACAATTTAAAGAAGAAGTAAAACAACATAAACAAATAGGAAAGTATGAACATGCAATCTAAAAATGGTCCTAGACAGTATTTTGCAAATGGTTTAAGAATAGCGCCTAGAGACTGGGACTTGAGTTCTGATGTGCTTTTGCTTGATTCCAAATTTGGGAATGATCAAAATATAGCCAGGTTATAAAACCATTTTAGAAACTTGCACCCATTCACAAAGGAGATGAGCTCAAATCGTCATATACTGGGAAAAAGAACCAAGAAAAATCGTAAGTTTAACAGGACCTGGGTTCTGCAAAGTCCCTTCAGCAAGTTACAGGGCCAACTCACACTGAATTTCAAGGGAGAAAGTTCCTGTAAGCACCTTTGAAAGCCTCAGCCACAAATCCAAGATGAGTGTGTTACTGGTTCCCGACCTGCCTGCCTGCCTGCTGGACCACATCCACCACATCGCCACTGTATTGCAAAGCCAAAACTGCAAGTTCTTGAGCACACGTTAGCGTTATGCACATAACCTGTTCTACTGCTTCAGGGGGAGTACTTGTGCTTAAAGTCAAGGATATGCTTAAGTGCTAAAGCTCAGCACCGCAAGGGCAGAACAATTTGCACGATAAATGACTGTGCAGCAAATTAAATCTGCTTGTAAATATTGCACAATATGGCATCTTGCAAAATAATTTAATATTTATTTGGCATTCATTATTGAACAGTCTGCTAGGAACATCAACGATGTGTAAAATGCAACATCGGGATCCAAACCTAACAGCTTTTGCTAGCAAGCTCTCCCCCCTCGTCTCCAGCTGCTCTGCCAAAGCAAGCCAGTGACATGAATTTTGAAAAGTTTGGCTTGCTTCATGGCTTTTTATTGTGCTTCTGCTTTTCTTTACCTCATATTGGTGGATGTCCAGGATCCTTTCCAATGACAGCTCCTCAAAGTACAGTCTGTCACACTCATCAAAATCTGTGCTCACTGTCTCCGGGTTGCAATTCACTACGACGGTCTTGTTGCCAAGCTGACGCAGCGTGCGAATACTGGAGACAGCACACCAATCAAACTCCACGCTGCTGCCTGCCAGGAGACAGAAAAGTAGGCAAGGAAAGGAAGAATGCTGAGAAGAAAACATAAACAGACGTTCTCAGCACGCAAGCTTAAAAAAGAAAAAGAAAAAAACCCCAGCATTGCCTCCTGTCAGCTCAGAGCAAGAAATCTAATCGTCCTCCCATGGAAACTAATCATCCACAAACGTGAACCTCCAAGCACAACAGGTAAGTTGGCTCAGCTGCTCAGGAGTGACAGGCCTCTATAACACGTCTGTCATCCTGCGCACATAAACATTCATGTCTGCTCTTGCTGCCCATCCAGCTACTACTGCCGCCCAACCAACGCGCTTTGAGATAAACTTAAGAGGCAGAAGCTTAGAGGTGACCAAATTGAGCGCCCATTATTATAAGACAGGGCTGTTTACTCCAGGAAACACAAAGCATTTATACAGATGTCATTTAAAAACCAGAAGACTGAAGTGTTTTTTACCTTCCGGAAGAGCAGAGTATGGCTAACCCAACAACAGAAAAATTACAACTCAGTGGGTTTGACCTTCCTGTGTGCTGACTCTAGATAAGGCAAATCAGTAGAACACCACTTTTAGAGCCACACTGCGATCCTTTTATCGTGGTTTAAAGGCCACAGTGACTACGGCAACACTGTGGGGCAAGCATGTCCTACTGTCCTGAACCCTGAGTAAGCAGTGTGGCCACCGCTAAAGGATAGAGGCACAGAGGGAGTCACCCGGTGCTCGGGTGAGCACCAGGAGTTGGTGCTCGGTCTTGGGCAAGCGGCAGGACTTGGGCAACGCTGCAGGCTTCAGGCAACGCTGGAGTCCAGACTTGCGCTAACAGCTACTGTCCCATAAATTTCTACACTCGAACATCTAAGAGGGGTACCATAAACAGAGAATGATGCATATTAAAAAACATCATTAAATGGTTATGCTTACAGTCTACGACAAAACCTTGGCCTCATCATGATGTGTCCACAGTCATTACATGATCGTTAACCACTGATACAATTATTTTTATATGTAATAGTGTGACAAAACATATTGGAAATTCAGGCTGTGCTTAATTGCTGCCTCCACCACCTAGTCACAAACAGAGGGCTGTCACAGGTCACTCACTGACAGGCACACAATTTATCTCCCTACTTCTGTCAAACAGGCACCTCAAAACATGCCTAGGCCTCAGCTAAAAACCCACAGAAAAAAAGAGGGAAATCAAATCTGAAACTGGATGTTTCCCAGAGGGTCACCAGATGCTCGCTCACTTTCCGTATTCCACTTCCATTATTCAGGTATTCTTACACACATAAGAAACCTCAACTTTGGGACACAATGGTTATCCGGAGTCCCCATCCGACTGCTTTAGATACAACCTGGGAAAACAGCTGAACACTTGTAGGTATTTTCCAGCCACATCCAGTAATGGTCATGTACAAACAGTGGGAAAAGGGAAAACAGCAAATAATTAGTAATACTAGTAATGACTGTTATAATATAACCAGACACTGCTCCTCAGAAGATAATTACTACATCAACGCAGGCATGTTTTTGAACTCACTTTCAGGTTTCAATCATGTTAAATCTACGTGCACACCTTAAAATTTACAGAGCACTCTGCTGGTCCACACAGTTGGTGGAATAGCTTATTTATACTGCTTTCAGGGCTGACTCTCACACAAACAAAACCCCCTCCCAGGATAGGAGATAACCTCCTGGCAGCAAGTGAAGAGCAAGCATCGCCTTGAATATCTGAGCGATACCCCACGGAGCACAGGTCACGCTGCGGCTCAGGCTCTCGGTGAGCCAGAGGCCTTTGCGCGTGCATGAAAGGTGCATCAAAGCAAGCTCTGAAGTTCAAGAGTGTGCAACCGTACCGATTCACATCATGTTTCTGTTTGGCATATTAGTTAACAAGAAAACGTCAAAAAAAAGACACTTCAGTTTGGATAATTTTCTTTTTAAATACAGAACATAGCATGACTTTTGAAATGACCTCACACTTCCCCCAAATAATTTTATTTCTTTGCAAAACTGTCAACATATTCAAGATTTTCCTGTAATGTATTTCAAAATATTTTCAAATAAAATTCATAATCTAAAACTCAGTTTTCACAAAGGAAATAAGAATCTTGTTAAAAAAAAAAAAAAAGGTCACATGTTTAACTTCCATCCAAATCATTAGCCCTTTCTGACCTGTTCCTGTTTTGTAAATGTAAATCCACAAGGAACATTAAGTTGACCCCACTGAATTATAATTACAATTCTGAAAGCATAGAGACAAAGCACGCTGCTTACTTGCCTTCAAAGGATAACAAAAGGGAAGAAAAAAAAAAAAAAAAAAAAAAAAAAAATCCACTTGGGTTTTACCCCTTGGAAAAAAAAAAAAAAAATCTTTTAGAGGTGCAAGCAATGGTTTCCTTTAGCACCCTTTATTTAATTGCAACCTCTTCCAAAGATTGTCTTGATCTAATCAAAGCTACAAAACAGGTAAGACCAAGATCAGACCTGTATGGCTAATCTAAGCAATTAGGAGTCTCAGGTGAACAGTGCAAAATGTATTCACATACATTCGATCAAATTACTAAACAACACTCCTGTTTATGTTCATTTTTTGTAACTATGCTCCACAGCATGTTGACTGGCAGAAGCGTTCACGAAAAATAAGCATAATCATGGAGCATTCCTCTCTATTTCACTCATCTCAACATTCACACTGGAAACTGAGTTCAAAAAGACACATCCTACAAACAGCAACAGGAGTGTAGCACGTGACCTGTCCATCCAAGCAAAACAAATGGATGCAGTTCTAAATTTCAGCTTTCAAAAACCATCACTGCTACTTGTGAGATGCAGAGCAAAAATATCTCTGAATAACAAGCAATTTTTTTCTTGTCAATAATTGCAAGCTATTTGGAAGGATCCGTGACAAGAAAAAGTGAAAGTCATCATATACAGAATTAAGCAGTCTGTCTACCCAATACTCATAGTTACAAGGAAACTCTTATGCCACAATCATTGGAGTGGGCTGAAAAAACAGCATACAGAGAACTGCTTATACAAAAGTAGCTGAAGATATCAAAATATTTCCATAGTCACCTATACTTACAGTAGTAAAATGCGTAGTATATAACAACATAGTCATAAGCTGGCAGTAAACATGTAAGATAGGTGTTGCAGCAACAAACTTCTACACAAGGTATCAGGTTCTCAAGGCCCTAACGTGTGACAAAGTAAGGTTAAAAAAACCACTGTGGAAATCACAACTAAGTGACATGCTCTTCAGTTTCAAGTGAAAAGTAATAAAATTCTCCTGTTTTTTCCAGGGCGTGAAATGAAGTCTCCAAGCAAGTGTAAAAGGCAAACCTTGTGTTAGGAATTGATGTCCTGTGCACTGTGCTCTGGAGGGTTTTGTCACCATATGAGAAGAGGAACAAATGAACCACAAGAATATCCAAGGAAGGCTCAAGGGTGCAAGGAGAACAGAAGAGTTGTAAGAAAGATTTACCTATGTGATACGGTCCACAGCCCAACACCATCACTCCACAGTCATCAAATTTTACATCGTGTTCCTGAGAAAGGAGAGAGAACAGTCATTAGGATCTGTACTCCACAGCACCTAACTCCATGCTTTCCAGAATAAACAGTTTCTGGTGCTCAGCCCATATCCAACAGTCTGATCCTTCAGGGCTCAAGTCTGATCTCGTTTACTGCAGTGTAAAACAAGTGCAACCCTACTGGAATTAGTGGTGCTGCACCCAAACCAAAGGACACACAGCACCTCTGATTTGGCTATTCGAGCAGCCTAAGGAGCTGTTAAGTTTCACATAAAAATGAATGCTAGGATGAGATGAGTGAAATATGAGTTCTGTATTCCCAGCACCTGACCTGTGCACAGAGGATGCAAGTACAGGCGATATAGGACAGGATCATAACAACACAGGGGCATTAATACTAAATGCACTGGATCAGTATTTGAGCAAGAGAAAGTTCCAGGCCTGCTATAAGGGGATTATATGTAACACCATCCAAAATAATTGCTACAGAGACCGAGACATCTGCAAGATCTCCAGAAATAACGCAGCATAGGGGAAAGAGATCAAACCAGACAGCAATGAGACTGTTGTTTCCGAGTGTGCCTACCTGCCCGTTGTACGTGAGGTAGAGATAATTAGTTACCGCTGGGTATTCGGCTGCCAGTGTGTCGATCTGTACGGGGAAGAAGAGGAGACATTGTGACTTGGCCAGTGCAAGATCTTTCTTACATGCAGGTGTTTTGGGGTTTTTCTTTTCCTTCTTTCCTTTTCTATGCCTATTTCTGTCCTATTATTTTCCCACCATGTCTTTCCTCAAAAAGAGGTGATCTGAACTGTCATACGTTGGCAGCGCAGCATATGCCCGGCCTTCCCCCCAGACCTTACAACAGGAGAGTCTACCATCTCTTTCTAAGCTGCAGTTTTAGCTCCTCATCTCTTTGATAAAACACCTTCACAGCCCAGGAACTTTCCCCATCCATCCCTTCTTGCCGAGGCCCTCATTCTCTAGTTAGTTTGGCAGCATTAATTACACAGATCTCCATTCCTCCAGGTCTTCTGTCCTCTTTAGCTGTGCTGTCTGGAATCTTCACGTTATACTCTTGACCCCACCTTACTCCCACACTGAATACAAACATGCACACAATATCACTCTGAGATCACGCCAAGTAGCAGCCAGCAGTGCAAGTACTACGTATTTATGTGACAATATAACTCATGCTTTGATAATTAAATGGTACACAAAGCAAGAGTGATTTTCAACCACCCCTTATATGTAGTTTTCAACAGTTTCTTATGTAATTAGGCTGTTCACAAACTATTTGTACAACTACTTATTGCATGTTATACATGGTAACTAGTCCATCTAGGTCCCCAGCAATTGCTGAAGTTCCCTGAATGAACAGCTGAAACATTTCTACACAGAATACTGGACAGGGAGCAGTATTAAAGCAGTCCTGACGTGAATTTTTACATGCTATACCATTTAAAAATCTGTCCCAGTATTTTCAGGAATCCCCACTGGCTGTCCAAATCCTTGTGAATAATGAAGAATGTGACCTTACGTCATTAGCACTATGTAAGTGTCTGCTGCTCATTACTGTTGCTAATACTGCAACTTGTACTTCATGGCTCAAGAAGAAACATACGCTTTGAAGCCACAAATGCAGGCATAAGTAGAATGACCTTATTAAGGGTACCTTGGCACACAAATCGATCCAGCAGTGCCATATGCAGCTGAAAGAATGCAGTGCAAGACCAGGCACATTTCTGTGGGCCAGCTGAGGACACAGAAGGAAAGCAGCAGCTGGGGAACAGAAGGAGATTTGGCACCTGGAATTGGGCCTGAGGATACAGATGGGCTCTTTCAGAAACATTGAGTGGTTTGGGTTGGGTTCCCCCCCCTGCCCTTTAAGGACAGAAAAACAGCTGGTGGCAGTTTAATACCAACATACCTTAAATGCAGCAGCAGAACACCTAGCAAAGCACTCCTGACACTGCCATGAATACTAGATGAGCTCATTACGCTCGTGCTATCACAGTGAATAGCAAATGAACCCATAACAATAGGACACTTCAACTAAAGTATTACCCTGTAAAAAGTTACTACCAAGAGGAAAGACATATTACATTTTTCATGGTCACACCATGGTGGGCCAGCATTCTCAGCCTTTTCCTGAAGCCAGATAGCTCCGTTTCCCCCTCAGCCACACAGAATATGAACAAGAATATTCCGAGTCTCTTTTTGGGGTTGTTCATGTCATTACATTGATACCTGCAGTGCAGAAGTAACAGCTACATGGGTGAAATTTGTTCTCTAATGTCAATGTCAAAACTCCCATGGATGTTAACAGAGCCAGGGGTTCTACTTTGCTTACCTCAGCTGTTTCTAAGGACATGGAGGTCTCCTGCTCCTTGCACTCTTGGAAGCCCCCACCACGAACAGCGATGTTTCTCACGTACCTGTTTCACCCAGGGCACTATATTCTTCCTCAGTCTCAGCTGACGGCACTGGACTTCAGTCAGCCTCAGGCATTTCCCAATCTGTTTGTCTGAGAACCCAATCTGCTTGGCTCTCCTCAGTGTCTCTTCTGGAACTGTTTCACTGGGATTAAATAACAAAAAGACCTTGGCATGAGGCTTTCTAGGAATACTTAGAAGATATATGAGTGTTTGTGTCTCCCATACTGCATAGAGTTGCTATAGGATCATGCACGTAAAGGCAAAAAAAGGAAGAAGACCCAGCTAAGCTATGCAATCCTCATACATAAAAGATCTTTTCTGCACTGGATGCTCCCCACAAACACCTATGAGGTAAAATCTACAGGCAGACTACTGATGCTAGGAAGTGAAACTTTCTTTCCTTGCATTTTTGAGAGAGGAATGAGTGACTCATCATGAGGTCCATCATCTCCCAGGCAGCATTCTCCACCAGGCTAGTACAAGGTCACCATATCCACAACGTATGGTCATTTACCATTACAGCCTCCATAGAGGACCTGCAGTGATTCCTTTCTTGGATTCAGTATCCCCATATCTCCATGCCCACACTTTAACTCAATCTCTCCCTTACATTCCTCCTCCCAGTCTAAATTTTAAAACACAGGCCTCACCAGACTAAGCTGGATCAATAATTATGTATGTACTCACATCTTCTGCCTCTCGTGGCGGCCACCCACTCCACACAAAGGCATCAAAGTCCTGAAGCTCTGGGATAATTGTCCCCCGACCCTGCCGAGGTGGGGGACAACTTGCCTCAAAACAGTACAATTTGTCCCAAACAAGCCCTTCTTTCTGTGGTTGAGGATCCTCTGTCCACCTTCAGAAATGGCCAGTCTTTTGAAAACGCATCTGACTTCAGAGATAGATAGTAGAAATGACCTTCAGAGGCTCACACGCAAGGTAGGTTTTTCCTTCTGACAGTCTGAAGTATACATTTTCCACATAATTTGTGCTGCTTCTTTTATTATGAAAAAGGGTAGAGGGGGATAGACAGGGTAAAGCAGGGACACCTTTTTTGATTTCATATTTGCAGTCAGGGTCTCTCAATACTTCCATATGTTCTTGTTCTCCTGGTTTTGCTTTTTAGGAGTCCCAGGTTTTGCTGTTTATTTCAAATACGTTGCTTTCCCCGGCCATCTCTGCAGCTCAACAGTTTCTTGCCCATTTTGCTTTTGATTTTTTCATCTTCTCCATTCCCCCTTTATTCCCACCACTTTTTTCTCTCCCTATCTTTGTTCCACTTTGTTTTGATTCCACCTATAGCCCTGATAGTTTCTGCCTGTGTCTGTTTCTAAGCTACCTTTTCTAAGCTTAGCTTTTGCAAAAACATAAAAAAAGCCTATGTATTTTTATCAGCACTTCTGCTTTTCATCTTTATTGCCAAGAGCATCCTTGCCTGCCCAATAAATCAATATTTTATGAGCAAGCAAGCTCTGAATCAGGAAAAAGGAAATGATTAACAAACAAGCAATTTTCCTAAATCACAGCCTTTGAATTATGTCCTTTGCTCGATGGTATTTTTAAATAAATAGCATTATGTTATTTGAGTGGGAGGAGAGGGGTAAGGCCGCTTTATTGGAATGCGTAAGAGTGTCATTGGATTGGATTTTCCACTCTGGCTTAGGCACGGAGCAGCTCCGCTGCCCTCGGTGAAGTCAGGCTAGCGTAAAACAGGTGAGAGTCACAGGAGTGTCACACCAGCTGTTCTGAGAGCAAACTGGGGACCAGAAGCTTTTGGGTTCACATCCCTGGGCAGGGAGTTTTCCTCTATGAATTCCCCAGTGCCACCTCTCCTTCCCCTGCAACATGAGCACTGCGTGCTCCGCCTGCCTACAAGGGCACAGCAGACAGCTCGTGAGTATTTGCAGAAAGGAAGCGCTCAGCGTAGCTGCCATCTTCTGCCCTGTCTCCCAGCCTGGCACTAACAACCAGCCTGCTCTGCCCTCGGGGGACTCCAGGCAGGAGTACCACCTGCACCCTTGATCTTCTCCACAACCCTCCACCACATCACCCTTCTTACTCCAGCAGATCCTGCTCTTTGCTAGTGTCAGAAGGAAACAGTCCTGCCTAATCCAGCAGGCTGAGCTCCCCAGGTTTTGGATTTAGTTCTGGGTGCGGAAAGACTTCCCAAAATAAGATCCTCTTTGCAGCACCGCAGTAGTTACATTAAAGCCTGCGGTTTCCATGCACTAACTCCTCCACTGCAAAACTCCTCTGCTTCTCCTCAGCCCTTTCTACTTTCTGATCTCAGCTCAGAGGCAGGACTTCTTGCATGAACTGTGAATGCCAGAACTGAAGGGTGTTTTACGGGAGGAAACACAGCAAGCAAAATCTGCCAGTTCTCTGGCAAAACAGATGCTAGCCGTCGCCGACTATTAGGAAGAACGCAACCACATTAGATTTCTTTCCCAGATTCAGCATTCCCTAAGTACAAGTGAGCAGATCTGATGACCCCAAGAAAATGAGCCTGTTTCAGCGCAGTTTGCGTCCTTGCTCTCCCTCCCTTCTGCCTCAGAAACACACATAGCTGGCTGTCATTTGGTTACTGACAGAGAAAGAAAATTGCCTTCATTTTCAGCTTGTTTCAATTCAGGTTTTTTGTATCTCATTATAACAGTATCATTCATCGTCATCCCCCCCAGCAGGGTGGGTAGAAGAGAAGCAGTGATTATTTGGCGACATGATTCATTTGCCTTGGGCTAGCAGCTTAAATTAGGTTAGGACACTTACTAATCCATGCAAAAAGGTAACCAGTTTTGTACAGGACAACCAGTGTGCAAGAGAAAAGCTGAGTACCTACAGGGGAAATGAAACTATGCATTTTTTCCTCTGCTACTCCAATGCATGATAAAGAAAAGATAAAGAGATGTAGCTTTCAATGTGCCTAATAAGAAAGATGCGGTGGGAACCTCTATTCAAGCAGCACCTAGACAAGAAGGGTTTTCTCGCTGCCATGGAGGCAGCTTAATATGGAGGAAAGGCAGCCAGCTCACCACGAGGCAGGGAAGGTAGAACTGACAACCCAGCCCTTGGGGATGTAATGGTTTTGCCATTTAATATTTCACAGAAAATCGGCAAGAGTCAAACACCCAGCAGTGCTGCTTTCCAAGCACTTGAAACCAGAATCTACCACAAGATGAGAAATCGCCAAAAGCCTCTGAGGCAGCTCCCAGGGGTTTGGAGGCACGACCAGAAGAAGGGGCAGGCAGAGTAAGCCAGCAGAATTTTTCCACCATGTTTAAAGGGAACTGGATCAGAGAGCTGCAAACCCTCAGCACTGGTATGGAAATCAGGCTGCCTCTCTGCACGTACTGGACACATATCTTCGTACCTGGATAATTTCCATTTACTAATAAGGGTAATTTTTAGCATTTATATCTCAAGATTCATGGAAAGAATATAAAAAACCATGCAAACAGTAGGTAGGATGATGTTTCTCTTACAGATAGCAAAACTGAGACACACCGAGGTTAAGGGGTAATGATTTTTAAGATCCAGCATCGACCCAATTCTGTTCCTACCGCCTTTGCTCAAACACAGCCCTTTAGACTTGCTGGAGACACTAAAGCCAGCAAGAGCAGAATCAGGCTGATCTCTTTGAACGCTTCCAAGAACTCACCAGAAATCCAGCACTAAAAAGAGAAGAAAAAAAATCTCAGTTCTGGCTATTCCCAAACACATGACCCAGTCCTACATCACTGCCTCCCACTTTCCCCTGGAGCATCACTTACTCTTCAAACACAGAGCAAAAAGTCTTGCAAAGATTAAACTCCCTCACTGGTTTATAATCAATTCTGAAACAAGGGAAGATTAAGTGGCCATGATTCCAGACTCCTATAATGCTCCTTTTTCCTAACATTTCACCTTTGCAAAATGACAGTCAGAAGTTTTAGAGCTTCAAAACCAGATGATTAGACTTTTGCACACCGCCATCATTGTTTGGTGGCTGTTCACTTCCTCAGAGAGCTAAAGTCCTCTGCACATTTTGCAGTTTATAAACCATACAAGCCTTTCCCAAACCTTGCATGTGCCTCCGTTTCAGCTTCCAGTGTTGATTTGTTGTTGCTTTTTGTTTAAAATTCCACCCTGTCATCTTTGGAACTCCATCCCCTCACTTCTTCTTCAATAATAAACGATAAAAGGAAATGGAATAAATTCCCCTTAATGAGGAAATTTTCACCTGGCACAGAGGACCTGGGGAAATCTATTAACTGACTGGAGGAACGCTGGCAGCATCGCAATTATCAGGAGAGCCCGCTCGCTTCAGCACAGCCCTCTCTTCCACTTGACTGGCTTTTATCTGATCCACCAGTTTAAGAGTAATGCTAAATAAACGTGCCAGCAGAAAGCCCCAGCTCAACATGGGAAGAAGCACTCGTTCTTGTCTCCCAAATCAGGCTCTGATTCATTTTAAGTATGTTGTCAAGTTTATGCCATCCACATATTACTTAGGCGCACGTTAATGGGTCTTGATCAAAAAGATCAGGAATATTTTGTGAACTGAGGGCCAAAGGCTGAGCTGGGAGCGTTTGGGACACAACTATTTTGTCTGTTAACATCTGCCCTGTAAGCCCACAGGCTCACTCCTGCAGGTCACCTCTGGTTTATCTCAGCAGCTATTCATGTGATTTGGACACGCATGTAGGAGCTGCAAAGGTAAGCACACTCCGGCTCAGCCCACCAGTCTTGAACTCAGCCCCTCTATATCTGGAGGTGGATTTAAGCCCAGACTACAGTTTCGCTATGGCAAGCAAAGTGGACCGAAAGCAAGAAGTGCTGGAACCAAAATGCCTAATGCCCAATCCTGAGAGAGCTCTTCCTTTCTCAGTAGTCATAGACCTGGAGGGTTTCAAAAGCCTACTTGATTTCAGACTGGATTATGTACAAAGACATATTCTTCCTCTTTTCCTCATTTTCCTGCTCTGCTTCAAGGCTCCGAGTGGCTTCCTTGATTGCTCCTGATGTTTTTACAAGATTTTGAACATGCTACAATTAAAATAATGAGATCGGTGTATAAATTCTCTCCCTGCTTCTCTTCTCAAGGAGACAGATTGTTACTGTTTTTCCCCTCCTGAGAAACTCATGAGATGACTGACAAAAAGCTGTCAAAGGAGCGTTTAGGGAAGCAGGAGCTGTAAACCAACAAATCTCGCTCACTGAACAACTATCACTCCAACACACTGCATCTTTAACATTCAGATCCCTGGGTTAATAACTCTCATTGTGGACATCTTGATTTAAGTAACATGAACCTTACACTGTGCCCTGAGACCTAAATGACTCACACCTAGGATTAAGTGATGTGATGAAGCGGCAGCTCACACCAAAACACAGCCAAGAAATGGGTCATAGATGCTTCCTCAAAGCCTATTTTCTAGCCCTGGTAACAGAGAGCTTTGAGGTCTCTGCTGGGATGCCATGGTATGGACTCCCCTGCTTCTGGTATTGTACATACTGGTTACAGAGATTCCCCAATGGCTTTTAAAGGGCGATGCCTGTATATCCTCTGTATCAAGGAAAAAATGCATATTGCGTTTCTACAAATGTACACATGCTTTGAAAGAAAGTACAGCTGTGAAATTATCATCAATGGCTCTATAAGACAAATGAAAGCATCTTATGTCAGATCCACACAAAGCACAAACAACAGTGCTCCATAGCTGCTTATATAATATTCTCCTCATGTAGTGAATTCCTAATTTGTTCCTGAGTCTTCCCTGCCCCATAGTTCACAAAGAAGACAAAAGTAATCTTCCCAGTTAGTTAAAAGTGAGTACTACAAATATGTCAGTGACAGCTCCTCCAACAGTATAAATCAGTCCAGCCTCATTTAGCGTCACTGGACCTGTTCTGCTTTATACCCACACAAGATCTGACTTATGCTCTCTGACCTGTCCCAAAAGCACGCAAGTCAGCAGAAACACTGCTTTTGAGAAGAGCGGGTGTGCAACAACCACTGTGGAAGAGCACAGGTTATTGATGGCCTGTCTGATCTTTCCTCCCTGCATTGTTTCCCAGGTCACCTGCTGGAGCCAGGTTTTAATTCCAGCACCTGTATTTCTGTGGCTACTCCACCACAGTCATGTTCTGAAATCAAGTCATGCTTCCAGCAAGCAGCTTTCAAAGCACACCTTTCACAGACCCAAGGACATGAGCTTCGAAAAGGAATTCACAATAAACAACTTCTTCCATGGGCCACTGAGCAGAGCACCTGGCTACAAACGCTGGGCCGAAGTGCGTCTGCACCCTCCCGATTTTTTCTCCTTTCCCCTCTATTAACCTGTGTCTCTTTAGGAACGACAAGAGCAATACTCAGGACTGCACTTACCCCTTTTAAGCAAACCACAGGCCAGGAGGTGTTTTCACTCAATGCCCACAGAGCAAGGACACATTCTCCTCCAACACAAAGCTCCAAAGTATAAAGTTATCAAAACATGATTGGTGCCATCATTTCCCACTGCTAGTAGGCTGGCTAGTTTGGTATCCACCAAAAGGAAGATCTGCTGTTTTCGTTAATTTGAAGACCTGAGATTTAAGAAGGCAGAGTTCAGTTCACTGCTCTGCCAGACTGTCTTTAAGACTTTGGGCAAGCTTACCATCTCTATGCTTTGCTCCTCAACTGCAAAATGGGGGTTTATCATGCTCCTCTTTTCTCACTTGAGTTCTACTTTACAGCCTTTTATCAATATTGAAATGTTCGTCTTTGGGCAATATACTCACACTTCTGCCTGTTGCAAGATGGCCCAATCTTCCCTGAGTCTTACTCAGCTTTTCCCCAACAATGAACTCGACCCCATTACCTCTCCTTTTCCTCCACTCCTGTGAGCTCCCAAGTAACGGCAAATACAATCAATTGAAGGTTGAATTGCTACAGAGATGCCTAAGTGACTTAGGAGCACAAGTCCTACTGATTTTCAACACGCCTTTTGTCCCCACGTCACTTGGGCGTAAGTGGTGATTTCACCATAGCTGCCTACCTCTTTACCTATATTTAATGGCATTTGTCATACATTCTCCTTGCGTACAGCCCCAGTTCTCAGGGATCACAAAATCAGGAACAGCTAAAAATAACCACGGCCACACGCAAACAAATCCTCACTGCAGACGGTCAAAGAACAGATGCAAATTCCAAAAGAGGCTTTCCCTTGCACCCAGGCCACCAGTGTCTTGAGTCGAACACGCCCCAGATGTTACTTCCAAGTCTGGGCTTCAGCTGTGCTCTTGGGGATGGACCCTACTGCAGATCTGACTCGCTCTGGACTGCGTCCGTAACCCTGGCCTTAAAGTCCCATCTCATTCCTCACTGCCTCAGACAGCTAGGCGTGGTCTGTTCAAATTTCCATCTCCTTCACAAGCTGTCAGTGTGACGAACAGCCAGTGGGGTCATTCCAGGGCCCTTCCCCTCCATTTTCTCTCATGGGACAAGCAAGGCCAAATTTAGGGAACGAATTTCCTGATAACAGCATATCCTATTGCACTGCCACTGCTCCGTAGACCATCACCTAATCATGGACTGACAGCATGGGATGGTGCTTGCTCTTTCCGTATGTGTGTGTATATGTGGTTTTATTTGTGTGTGTATGTGTGTGTGATGGGGAAGGTTATAGTTAAGATTACATTACTGAAGGTATGAAGGTAATCAGTCAAAAAACAACAAAAAACCCACAATGTAAGTTTCCACTTGAAATGAAAAATATGTGGGTCACAGGAGAAACAGCAGCGGCACGTGTTTGACGTGTGTGATATTACTGGATATTCTTGCAAGTACTCTCAAAATGGCTTTCTTTTCCCAATTCAACTCAGGCCATTTGCTTTCCTGCAGCCAAATCACATAACCTGAAACAACTCTCTCTCCACCTTGGAGGCCCAGAGGCAGAGTCAAATGGAAAGATTGCTGCAGCATGACAAAAAAGCTATACAGTCTCACCAGCACCAGGTCCAATCTCCTTTGGAAAGTTCTCTGGGACAAACGTAAATGGGGCAGAGAGTGCCCTTCCCAGTCTCTACCATCTCTGCAAATGGCTGGCTTTGCCTGTACACCACTGGGAACGGACAAACATTTATAGGTCAGAAAGGTTTTTCCCCCCGTAATATTATCCCACCCAACCTTTCATGCATGGAAACAGATTCCCTGCATAAATCGGTGAGGCCTTCTGCTCACCTCTGAATCGCTCCACGTGGCGAGGATGCAAGGCAGCATGCGGTGTGTGAATGCTGCTTGCTGAACTGCTCACAAAGGCCTCCACCTGCCTCTGAGCCCCCCTCCCCATCTGTCTGTCATATCCACTTGTTCTAGCTCTGAATTTCCTCTTGGCAGAGACCACCTCCTTGTTACCAGTCTCTACGACAGCTCTGCAGGGCCCAAATCAAGACTCTTGGCAGAGATGTTATTCCAACTGCATCCAAAACCTCACTGCAAAGAACCTCCAAACCAATCCAGAGACAAAAAGGAAGGGATGGATTCGACCAAACAGAGAGCAAGTTTGTGACCAGCAACAGTGCCTGGGAACAAGGCAACTACTTCTGGTTCTGGTAACCGTATTTCAACAAGAGAAAGATTTAAACCAATGATGGTATCACAGCCCATTCTTTTCAATTGGAAATAATCCTGTAGCACAGGTAAAACTCATGCCAGGCATGCCAGGGACTAGAAACAGCTGGCTGCAGGAAGAGCACATGTATGCCAAGTCTCATTTGCATCACTCAATTAGCTTTCCCTCGGCTATTCCAGAGATGTGTTTCCTGATGTGTATCACTGGACTAGTCTCCTAGTTCAGGTCAGAAGTGGTTTTCCCTGGCTCTTTGCCTTTGTGCCAACGTGCCTTCAATATAATGCGGCCAGACAGTCCATCCCCTCCCTCCAACGCAGGCTGTGAGGTACGAGAGTTTCCTTGGGGAGGTTTGAGCAAGGATACCAGAGTGAAAATCTGCATTGATAAGTGAACGAGACTAAGTTAATTTATATCACCTGCAATCTGAGTTGAATTGCATGAATCCACTTACAAGGGACACAACATTGGTTGCATATGATACAAATGCAAGGTTGGATACCGCAAAAGGGCTTGCTGTAGCAGGCCGGCTATAGAGTCTGCTGCCTAGTCACCTGAAGGATGAAAAACTATGTGGTATGGTACCAGCTACTGATCACAATACTAGTAGTATTATTGCCTGCCACCTGCCACAGAGAAAGGGAAAGCAACCTCAGTGATGTAGGACAGTTTGGAACGATTAGCCTCTGTGGAGTGATGCTGGATATACACCAGCTGAGGATGGGGTCAGCCTCTGGGGTCCCAAGTGCATCATTCCAGAGCATGCCACTCCAATACTGAGGAAATCCCGGATATATTGTTTTTCTTCCTGAGGAGCTGCACATATATATTTAAGGCACTCAAGACAAATGCAACATGACACGGATGTTAGAGGGCAGAAACTTGTGCAGCCAAACAACAGATTTCTGTAAATAATCAAGCTACTACTTCTCTTCAACGTCTCCCTCCACATTTATTTTTGTTTAGCTCCAGATCCAGCTTGTTCGTCGGGGCAAGGGAGAGCAAGAGCTGCTCAATTAAAACCGTGCAGCTGGTCAAAGCAGCAGAAATCACAGCAGATGAACTAACTAGCACCTTAGTGATGGACTGGCTTCGGTGCGCTCCCAGTGCCATCATGTGGTGACACGTGGTTAACACAACGGGTACCCAAAGCAGAAAAGCCGGCCAACACACAGCCAATAACTCAGCAAGGAGGTTCTCCCAACCTCATAAACCATGAAGGGAAAGCTCAAGTCAGCAAGAGGCTGGAACTGAAATACAGCCCAGTCCTTTAATTTACTGCTATCTTTCCTGCTTAGTTTTATATGGTCATTTTTCTTGAAGAAAGAAGAAGATTTATATTCAAATATGCCTGGAATTATAGATGTTTAAAAGTGCAGTACGAAAGCAACACATATTGCATGATCACAGCAAGGCAGAAAAGCTTAAAAATCAATTGGCCAGGCTGGAAAAAATTGCAGTGTATTTGACCCTCAGGTGTAGTAAGCCAGGACAAGTCCTGTTTTTGAAGGCTAACTCTGTCCTAGATACACGAGCGCAGCCTGCTGTTACTCGTTACAGGCCATCCACATTCCCAGCCTTAGCCTCAGAGATAGAGTGAGGATTTTCCAGAATAAACTAGAACTTCCACAATCCCTGAGAACAGCCAAGATGCCTAAGCACTCAAGGAAGTTTTTACCAAAAAGAGCGTTCTCAGAAATTTCCTCTGTCTGGGTGAGGCAGTGAACTGGGTTTTAAGACAACACTGCTTACTGCAAGCACTGAAATAAACTTCTCAGGATTGACTGCATCTGTGCTCAGGGCTTACCACAGGTTTCCCAGCAGAAGGATCCCCAGAAGGACCGTTATGTCCTAGGACAAGGCTGTTAGTTTTTCTTACCTGTTTGCTTCCTTCAGGATCTTCTCCATGTTCACAATGCTGCGCATCTTATACAGGAACCATTTGTCAATGGCTGTGAGTTTGTGAATGACATCCACAGGGACTTCATTATCCAAGGCCTGCCAAAAACAGGACAGCACCAAACAGCCCCTTTAACACATGCTTTGCAAATACAGATTTAGTCTGTAAATAGGTAGCAGCAACTATACAGCATAAAGACATAAAAAGTACCGCAGACTAAGCTGGACAAATCAAAGGTTCATCTACCCCAGGATCCTGTCTCCCACAGCAACAGAAAATGTGCCCCTCAAGCAGCGTAGGGAGGCACCAGCCACTTCTGTACCATGCGTGGTACCGAAAGTTGGCTTCTGTTTAAGCAAGAGAGAGAGAATTTGCTTTTCACAGAGCTAGCAGCCAAACTTAAACTGATGGCAACAAGGCTTGGCAGTCACCAAGCATGTGTACAGCAACAGAAAATGTGCCCCTCAAGCAGCGGGGGCGCCCCCCAGCCACTTCTGTACCATGCGTGGTACCGAAAGTTGGCTTCTGTTTAAGCAAGAGAGAGAGAATTTGCTTTTCACAGAGCTAGCAGCCAAACTTAAACTGATGGCAACAAGGTTTGGCAGCATGTGTCTTAACTACATATATGCAAGGCATATTCAGCCTGCACTGCTGACTCCTCCACCTGCACCCCTTACCACTCAAGTTGCCTAAATCTCAGACCCACCGGCAACCTCCCAGCTGCAAATGTTAAGCAAGGTCCAGCTTCTTAGCTGTGGAGTAACTTTTTGCTTTGGAGCATAAATCTTGATTTACCCTTGAAATACAAGGCTGAATCAAAACACATGGCCTTGAAATACCCCTGAAGCACGGGAAAGTCCAGTCCTGGGTGACACACTGCAGCTACAGCGTAACTCAGGCTTCTCTCTCTGTACCTCAGGCTAATGTCAAGATCATTCAAATTCCCCTGCACTATCTTGCTGGAGCTATTTTTTTATTTTATTTTATTTTTATCAAACTATTTGCAACCATGGGGTAAAAAGGAACCCCACAGAGTTATTATTCAAATGAAAATGTTTTACAGGACACTGCAGCATTAAAAAAAAAAAAAAAAACCAACCTCAGAGGAATATGCTAGAGAGCCCCCCAAGTACAATTGTATTGCAGGAAGCTGTATCTTGATACATTGCAGTTGTACCTTCTATCACTGATATTTCTTGGGTCTCACCAGTGGTGTACAGTTACAAGTCTCCTGATAAAACAACCATAATCAACCATAATGATAATACCAGCACGGTATCGTTGCTGAGCTGAAGTAATCAGGCTCATTAATCTGTTACCATGCTTAATTGTTTTCTTGCAGGGCAGCATGCCTGGAACAAAGCCAGCGCAATGCCACTGAAGAAAACTCCAGCATTAATCCAGGAATGAGCTTGGCCCACTGCACCCCAGCATTATTCCTCCGAGTTACCAAGCTGCGGACACAACGTTGTACCGTCACCGCATGCTTCAGCACTGTGGTGTGGAGACTTTATGCCAGCTGAGAGAAATGCACAGGTCACTTCAGTGCTGTGCTCCGAGAAGGCACCAGCCGCACGGACAAGGGATGGGTAACAGCTCTCATCGGGCACTGCAAAATACTGACACCACCTTCTACCTTTTCCAAAGGATTCCCCGGCAGCTTGCCCAGGTCTCCCTCTCACAATTACTCTCTTGTCCTGAGAGGTAATGAGCTGCTGACTTGAATAGCCTGCTCACAAGCAGCAGTGAAAATCTCTAATGCACACTTTGCTCCTTCAGAGTCACCAGTCACTTACACACTGAACCTTCAGCTAGCGCTTGGCACCCAACAGCCACTGCTCTCCCAAACGCCTGCAAAGAGAAGCCTGGGGCCATCACAGTGGTGCCTGAGCACCGGCAATAACAAGGCTGGGCTTCTCACACATTTCTGAGTATAATACTGGTATGAGGCGTAAGTCTTCTGAGGCCACTCCTATACAGTAAGAGGGCCCAGAAAAGATCTGATACAACCTGAGCAGCCTGGCTCATCAGGCAGTTACATCCTTGCAGCACTCGGCCACTCTGGCCAAGGAACAAGTCTCATCTATTTCAGTGTCTCTCCTAGTGCCTTCTTTTACATTACAACAGGATTCCCATTACAACAGCAATAGCTCTGAATGGCAGCTGAACTCCCTTCCCTTTCACCTGAACAGTTACTGTTTTCATCACTCAACAAAGGAGAGAAAAAAAGTAAAAAGCCTTGGAGAGCTGACTAGTGGGGCTTGGGGCGGGGAGAAGACACACAACAAAGCTCCATCCTGTTCCAAACACAGCTGACGGCTAACGGGGACTAACTGTTGGCTTTTAAATGTCAGCAAGCTGGAAAGGGATTTCCAGGCAGGCAGACCCAGCTGCCAGAAGTACCTCTTACTGATATTGCTTGCCTCAGTTATTAACAGGGATGAATTAGTGCACTGTGTCAGGCAGAGGCAGCTCTTTATAGGGAGGGATTAAGACTTTGATCTTGCTTTTTTTGACAGCTCCCAGTGAAAATGCCACCAGCTGGGAACACCCAGGGTGTTCAGTGGGATCCAAACTCACCTTCATCTCCCCAGATCCCCTGTGTTAACATGGGGCCAAGATTAACCTTTCATAAAAGCTCTCTGAGCCACTCAGAGAGACAAGAAGCAAGACTTTTCTCTCGGTCACAAGAAAAAGCTATAATAAAGACCAAGCACAGCTGCTGAAGGATGTTCTACACTTAACGAAGACATGCATTTCCCCAGCTTGAAAAGTGAGAGTCAACAGCTGGACAAGCCACACATTTATAGAACACCTTGTGCTTTTCGTTCAGGCCATTTGTAAGAGGAACAGCCATATGAAAACCTTTTTAGAAATACAGCACAACCTCAGGTCCCCACACTCATGTGGAGGATATAAGGAGATGTATCTACACATGAGCACAAAGGGCTTAAAGACTCCACCACACAAACTCAGGGGCACAAAAAATAGTAACTGGGTGTTCCCTGCCAGGAAGGTTTGCAATCTTAAAAAAAAAAAACAACAGGTAAGTATAAGCTATAAAAGAGAGCTGTCCTCCTCTTCATAGAGGGTATGGACAGATGGACAAGTTAGCTGCAGCAAAACCCAAGTCTGAAATTGCACCTACCTTGTAAAGTAACTAACCCCACATTTACCATGTGATATGCACAGGCAAGCACCATGGAGCTGAAGGAATAAACAATTTCACACCCTAGCTCCCCTTACAGTTACACCCCCCCCATTACCCAGCCACCTTGAAAGATGAAGTGATTTGCCTGGTGTAACAGGAGAGGGGTTAAAAAAATGCTAAGGGAAGCTGAGCCTATTTCAAAGAACAGGGTATTTCCTGTATACTAAATTTAACATAGAGTTTTAATTTTTTTTTAGTTTCAAGCCCATATCAATGCAACAATTGCAAAAAGACAGTGCTCTCACAGACTGCAGCTTGCCATTCTTTATCATCCTTTGTTTCAGTTCTCAAAAGGATCTCCATTTTTTACTTCCTCCCTTCCTATACATTAATGGTAATCTGCAAAACTAGTCAGCTTTGACTGACACTTACTAGTGTAAATGAGGGCTGAACATTAGCCAATATTTAGCAAACAACTGTATTATAGGAACAAGCAAAGGAAAGTGATCCAGGTCTCCACCAACACTCAGCTACAAACTGAGGTGCCAGGACACAGGAATGCAGCTGCTGCTGAATGCAATGAGCATTGGCTAAGATTGTACCAAAAGGCAAACACGTTACCTGAATATAGAAGATGCAGGAAAATATAGATGACAGCAGGAAAAATTAAAGTCATATACCCACCCTGAGGAGAGGGTGTTCTGCAGAGGAAATTACATGCGATAGAGAATATCTGTACTTCAACAGCCAAGATCCTACACAAGGTGGTCCCAGTGTGCTTGACAGAGGGAAGCAAGAGCGTGAAGAATACTCAACCTCTGTCACCTCAGTTGTCCCAATCTAGTAGCTACAATTCAAGGGACATAGGTCAAGGGCTTTCTATCTTTTGTTACCTTGGCTATTGCATATATCCGAGTGCTGGACGGCTCAGAGAGTTCCTTCTGGAGATTTACGATGGCTGGCCAGGTTTTATTCATAGGCAGATGTGAAGTGAAGCCATCTACAGAGGGGTGGCACATTCTGAGGGCCTTTTGGAAGCTCTCTTCAAAAGTGCGTCCAATAGCCATGACCTGTAATGGAGAGCACTTCCACATTAGCTATGGCGAGCTGCTGCCCAGCTGTCCCCTGAATAACAGAGGAGTGCAAATTTAAACCATGAAGAAAAGACATACAGAAAGATTACAGCCTTTGGACCTCCTCCCTAAGATAGTCCTGCTGGCTTTAAGATAGGTGCAGCTGACTAAGCCTTGGGAGTCCCACTTCTAGGCCTGACTCTGCCAATATTATCAACAGGGAGTTTCAGACAAGTGACTCCTTTCTGCTTTCATCTCCCTATCTGTAAAATACAGGAAGCCGCTGCTTTTCTCTGTAAACTGCTTTGAAGCACTTTAGTAGAGGGAAGCATTATGCAGCAGCATGGGTGTAGTAATATAGAAAGATATTCCTGTCTAACAACCTGTTAGAGATAGAAACTCACAGTGGGAATTTTAAGGTTCATAAGAAATCTGCTCCTCTTCCTTTAAATTACATTTAACAGTGACTCTCCCCTGTGAGGGCTCTCTTAAAGGATTACTCCTCCTTGGCATAGCTGCACTGGGGTTTCCCTCCTTCAATCTTGACATCACATCTAATAAGAAAACAAGCCTTTCTCTGTGGAAATCTGCGAGGTAACAGAGTCCTTTCTCAAATTTCTACATTTTTATTTCCCAGTGCAGTGAAACCCTAACAGCATAAAAATCTTCTCAAGCACAATGTTGGAAAATGTCAAAAGAAAAAAAATAGCATTGTTTTCCTCTTTCCTCACAGCTCCAGGCTCACTGCCCAGCACAACAGAGCTCAGGAAAAACCAGGCCAGGCCAGACTGTTCAATTAATAAAAACGCGGTAGGTGCTGTGATCTGGCTTCAAGTTCAGGCCTAGGGAGACAACTGTGCCATACTAACAAGAGACACAGCGGCAAGAAGCTCTTTGCTTCAAAGACACCCTCTCTTACTCCCAGGTCCTGGAGACTAACTTTTTTGCTGAGTACCTCCACCAGCTGCAAACTGCATCTCTTAAGGTTCTCCATCTCTGTTTCAGTCACCCCCCAGCAGTCACAGACCTGCACAGTTGGAGCACTGACTCTTCCTATATCTCCGCCTCCCTTTACTCAGCATCCTGCCTTGAGAAGGACAGGGGGTTCACGCAGTTCTGCTTTTGTGATATATGAAGGACTGGAAGGACTTGATACTTCCTCCTGCAAATGTATTTAATCAACTGTATTTAGGAACCCCAGCTCTACAGAACAGTCCAAAAATCCCTAAGCAGAGAGGGTTAATATCAGTAAGCATCAACTCACTGAAAAAAAAAAAAACCAAACAAACTTATTGCCATTAAAAGCCAAAACTGCCACTGGAAAATCAAGTTCTAATTAATCCTTCCAGTTGTGATAAAGGCTTGTTGCCTGAGCAAGGTAGAATTAATGTTAGGAAGGTCTCGCATGTCAAAATAATTTAATAAAATAGCTACTTGAAAAGCATTAGGAAAAAAGGCAGTTGAAAAAATACACAATTTTTTTGCTTTGGTAGCTGACATGTAATTAACTAAATGGGTAATTTACCCATTTTGCTTCATTTCTCTCCTCTTAAAACATAGTCTGAAAACGCTGTTATTGTCCCAGACCTTAAAATCAGGGTTTAAAAGTCACACTGTCATGTTCAAGATATAACAGACTTAATCACTAACAGAAGTCAAAACTTCAGAGCAAGATTACAGGTTGTGTTTGGATTTCAAGAGCAGAAGTAGGCTGAAATTTGGCATATGGTTTTAACAGAGAGGACAAATAACTATGGGAACAACTGAGAGCTGTGGCTCATCGGCATCACTGAAAATCTTAACAGACTACAGCTTTTGAAGTTATACTGTAATTAACCACCATTGCAGAACCCCAAACAAAATAACTCAGAGTCCTGTAGTGAGTGTTAAGAATGAAGTCAATCTCAGGTGATCCAAAGTGGTCTCTTCCCTTAGGAGTCAAACCATTTATGAATCCACACTGTGATACTCAAGATTACACGGTCCTAACTCATTTAATTAAATTATAGTGCTGGATAAAAATCACTTGAGCTGAATAAATATCTTCAAAAGCCTTTAGGTCCCTGAGGATAGAAATTCTGAGGGTTTCCAAGAAAGAGAAATGACTTTCCCAAGTGGTGCAATAGAAGGGAAGGACAGAGTCTTGCACTCACCTCTCCCACGCTCTTCATGGAGCTCCCAATTCGGTTGGACGTATGCTGAAAACGGTCTAAATCCCAGCGGGGTATCTTCGTAACAACATAATCCAGGCTGGGCTCAAAGCAGGCAGAGGTTTTTCCTGTCACCACGTTCTTGATTTCTGGCAAGGGGATCCCCAAGGCAATTTTGGCAGCAATGAATGCTAATGGATACCTGCCACAGAGGAGAGGTAGAGAACGGTAGAGTGGGAAGTACTTTGCTTTTGCAAATCCCAGGAGTGGATCAAATTAAACAGATGTGAGGTGATTTTCCCTCCTCAACACAACGGAAGGTTACTGTGCTCAGAGTCCGTCCAGCTTCCCACCTTAAGACACTGTAGAGCTACCTGCCTAGATCTGCGACTTGCTTTATTATCCGCAAAGCCACCATTTTAAGTATCTGTCACACCCACAGTGAGACCACATAAACAGATATGTTTTGCTGCAAGTCTGTCATCCAAAAAGAAAATGAACGCCCACTGTCCAACATCATGGCTTATCTCCAGTCTGCTATGGCACTTCAACAGCCACAAGAGTTGTTGCGAACTGCAAATTGGACATTAATTTGTGCCTCTCAACAGCATCTGCAAAGTGCAATTAAGAAGTCAATTTTTAAACAGCCTGCTCTGACCATCCTTATCTTGATTAGTTTAAGATTAGCCAACAAAACAAAGGCAGCTAGCAATATCATTTGCATCAATCTGACAGACAGCTCATTAATAACTGCGTCCTCTGGGTCCCAGAGATGATTTGCAGGCAATATATGGATACAGTGGACATGCTTTGTAAGGACAGCTATTAGGCTCCCCCCACACACACCTCCTGGGAGTTTTTCCATTTGTAGTATCAGCATCGGCAGGCTGGAATGGACCTGGAGGGGTCACTAACCCCTTCTTCCATCTCCCAGCAGGACCGACTCTCCAAGGGTCAATCCTAGCAGATGCTGACAAGAACTGTTCTTAGAAGCTTCCCATGCAGAAATCTGCACCTTACTGACCTGACGGCTCCAGAGTTCTCCCTAACAGCCAACTTCAGCCTTCTTTGCTGCAAATTAAGCCTGCGCCTCCTTGTCTTAACTGCATGGAGAGTAGATGCAGATACTCTTCTTCGTTGCAGCTGTCACTCACGTATTTAAGTAATACACTGATCCAAGTCCCTTATCATAATTCTCTCTTTCTGTTCTTCTCCCCTCAGTTTTTGTTTATTTGTTTGTTCTGTAGTATTTTGGGTTTTTTAAACAATCTTACCCTGTCGCCTTGGAGGCCAAAGCTGAACTTCTCGAGAGTCTGGCATTAACTTCAATGATGTAGTACTCCAGGGAAGTTGGATGCAGAGCAAACTGGATATTACACTCTCCCACGATGCCCAAATGTCGGACAACTTTGATGGCACGATCCCTCAGCATCTGAAATTCCTCATTAGTGAGTGTCTGGCTTGGAGCCACTACAACAGAATCCCCTGTTTGTCACAAGGTAGCAGAGAAGGAAAATGAGAAGCAATTCAGCAGCAGTAAATTCTAGCCACACAGATCACTTTCTTTGCTAACCCATTGCTAGTAATGAAGTTACCACAGACATTCAAACCTGTGGAGGAACATTTGATGAAAAGTACAGATAGCTATAGGCCCAGAGCTGGAGGGGCCAGGCAATCTTATGGAAAATGGGATCATAGGGGTAGGTTAAGCCTAACAATATCTGTTTCACACCCTAACTGGCTGTATCCAAGAGCTGAAGAGTATTTCTAGAGCCCCCTTCATCAATCACAAAACTACGTCAATAACAGCAGGCAGAAGGGCACTGCATAATAAAGTTAACGAGCCATTTCCAATGAGCCACCCTGTGCCCAAGCCTACCTGTGTGGACTCCCATAGCATCAATGTTTTCCATATTGCAGACAGCAATACAGTTATCAGCAGCATCTCTCACAACTTCATACTCTATCTCCTTCCAGCCAACAACCGACTTTTCCACCAGAATTTGGTTAGTCATTGCAAATGCCTGGGAATATGTTAGGGAAAATGAACAGTAAAAAAGAAAACCTTATTAGAACATGTTCCATATTTAAGACTTCTGTGGCTTATCTCCAGACATAGAATCATAGAATCATAGACTCATAAAGGTTGGAAAAGCCCTCTAAGATCATCAAGTCCAACCGTCAACCCAACACCACCATGCCCACTAAACCATGTCCCTAAGCGCCTCATCTACACGTCTTTTAAATACTCCCAGGGATGGTGACTCCACCACTGCCCTGGGCAGCCTGTTCCAAGGCCTGACCACTCTTTCAGGAAAGAAGTTTTTCCTAATGTCCAGTCTAAACCTCCCTTGGCGCAACTTGAGGCCATTTCCTCTCGTCCTATCGCTGGTTACTTGGGAGAAGAGACCGACCCCCACCTGGCTACAACCTCCTTTCAGGTAGTTGTAGAGCGCGATGAGGTCTCCCCTCAGCCTCCTCTTCTCCAGGCTAAACAGCCCCAGTTCCCTCAGCTGCTCCTCATCAGACTTGTTCTCTAGACCCTTCACCAGCTTCGTTGCCCTTCTCTGGACACGCTCCAGCACCTCAATGTCCTTCTTGGAGTGAGGGGCCCAAAACTGAACACAGGATTCGAGGTGCGGCCTCACCAGGGCCGAGTACAGGGGCACGATCACCTCCCTGCTCCTGCTGGCCACACTAGTTCTGATACAGGCCAGGATGCCGTTGGCCTTCTTGGCCACCTGGGACCAACGCAAAAATTGAAAGATGAACATAAGCGAAGTTCATAGCACCGATGACAAGCACTTTATATTTCTCTTTTTTAAAAAAAAATTTTTGCATTAGCTTCATTTGAAAGGCACAGAAAATATTTATGTGATCTGATGGGAAAAAAAGGCAGGGCATGTGAGCTTGCAATGGCATAGAAATAACAAATAGGAATATAAAAATATCTAAGGTTTCAATCATGCAACAGACACATGCTTTTGTTTATGTATGTGGGCAGCCCCACGGACTTCAATAGGAGAACTCTGCAGTAAGCTAAATGACTAAGTGATGGGGAGCGTGGGTGCCAGCAAACACTATGTAATTAATAGCACTAATAATGCTGCTTATCATTGGCACACTAACCAGAAGCAAGATTTGTGATTTATTCTTAAACTAATCTTGAAAGCACTCCTCAGCACAAGAGACAGAAATGAAAAATATAGTTTCTTGGTAAATGAGTATAATCTAAGTGAACAAATGGCCTTAATATTAGCAGATAGAAAACATTAATCAATTCTCGCTTAAAATCCTAGAAAGTAACAGGCACATTATCAATCCATCCTTTAGCAAAGCTTCTTGGTTTAATGCTGCCCATGAATCAGTCTTCAGTCTGATCCCCTCTGTAGTTAGCTCAAGCTGTTATTCAATTGTTGCCCTTAGCTCGGTTGCCAAACTCGCACAAAAAAAAAAAAAAAAAAGAAAAAATAGTTTGAGGAGTGGCACTTCACACCCAGCCTAAGCAGGTACTGAATTTGCGGTGATGTTGCAGGCACACCTAACCACACTTGTAAAACAATCTACGCTGCTCCTGTGTTAGTCTATTGCCTTCTCTCATTCAAAATGAGCAGACTCAGGAGACATGAACTCAAGGCCAGATTACTTGAACTAGCTGTGCTATGAAATATCCATAGGTGTTCAGTTATCTGAATTACGTACAATTCAGAGTCCAGTGTCTGAAAATCCAGTTCACAGAATTACTACAGATCACCTTCATAACTGAAAAGAACAGAGTTTCTGCTGGGCTGTGGAAACGAGCGTCCAAAGTTGAGCTAATTCAACAAGACCCACATTGTTTTTCACTGTAAATTTTAAAAAAACACCAAAAATGCTGATCAACACCAGGTTTTCCTACTGAAAAATGTTTTGATATAAACTCTTCAGACCACTGCACTCCCAGGGTTTCTGGGTGAATTTCTGCGTTCTCGAAACACAGACCATGTGTGAGCTTGGGCAAGCAAAGTGTTTCCAACCTCAGCCATCAATCCGTAAGATGGGATTACTGTACCCACTGCCTCCTCCTGCATCTGTCAGTCCTGTCCACTGAGCCTCCCTGCGACAGACACTGCCTGAGCAGATGTTTGTTCAGCACTAAGCACGCTGGACCCAAAGTTCGTCTGCATGACAGCAGTGTGAAGGAATACAAAAGTGTCATTTTCACATACAGCTCTTACTGGCATCAGCAGTATTTCTTTCTAGAGATACATGAAAGATTAAGAGTTTCAGCAAATCAGGAAAAGACAAAACCAAGAATTTGAGAGACCAATTGGTAGAGATTTATTTCCTAAAATTCTGCATTTTTGCCAAGGAAAAAAGCTTTTGTTTTGTTTTCCCTGATTATCTGTTTACTTTTAACAGCAAATTTATAAAAAACAATCCCAGACTTCCTACAGAAAAAGAGCTGTCTCTTCATAGCCAGAGACAGCTGGTGGATGTCAAATTATGAAGTGTCATCCCGTTAAATCTCTACATGAGCTTTTGACCTAGCAAAAATATTGTCTTTAGACAGAAACACAGCAGAGGCCCAAGCCTCCCAGCTCTTCTGTCCCTGATACTACATTATCACTCAGCGTTTTGAATGTTTCAACTTCCTTGACATCTTTCATGTGCCATTTACTCCTGAAAGTAGGTGAATATAGTCCGCTATGTTTCTTTTCAGACCAAAATTGCTGAAACACTTGCTCAAATTATGACTTATTTCTCATGAATTTAACAGATTTGTCATTTAACCATTTTCTAGCAGGAATTATGAAAAGAGAGCATCAGAAGGAATCAAGATAACATTTTACAGATAAAATGAAAGGTAGGGTATGTACAATTCCAGAGTCTGTGACTATTAGAAGAATATCTAAAAAAATCAGATGTCCAGACTCTATTCCCAGAGCTTGCAATTGCAGACGTACCTTTGTACCAAGGTCCAGCAAACTTTCCTTATCAGGACATATGCCTGACCCCAGACCACCAAGGGCATAAGCAGAACGTATCATGACTGGGTAGCTAATCTTTTCAGCTGCCTTCAGAGCATCTTCAATCTTAAAGGAGAGGGGAACACATTTCAGAGATACGGTAACAATTAAGATGAATAAAGTCTTCAACTCTAGTTACACAGTTAACTGGAAACCCCATCAGTAAAGCACTAAGCTGTCTAAAGATAAAATGAAAAGAATAAAAGTTGGCTTTGTAACATTGCTTTGTTCTGCAAACAGCAGAAAACTGGAACACGAACTCAAGGAGGGGACTTCTCTCCCTAGTTATGTGTAGACTTCCTTGCTGACTTTCCATGAACAATGTCCTTACCTGGTCTGTCTTCACAGACTTTAGCATGAAATAACCCCTCCAACAGACATCCTGGTTTAAGACGTGTTTGGATTCCTCCAAACTCAAACAGGCCTTCCCACTGAAGCAATATTTAATTTCCACACTCCCATCCTCCAGAAGGATTTCAGTACTGCTGATTGTGAGGACCTGAAAACCTAAGTCTAAATGGCTTGTGTAAGATCTTTTTTTCAAAAGAAAAAAAGGTAGCCACTGAAATGTTATATATTTTTGTGCTGCAGCACAGAAGTCACACCAACCTAATTTATTTTTTGTGTCAATTAGTAAATTAGCTTAGGCTTTCCAAGTGCTTAATTGCATTTTCACTCATTTTAAATCACGGTGAACCAGCATCAACCACTGTGGAGTGCTGATGAAAGTACACAAGCTACAGTATCCACAATTGTATTTAGCTTTCACTCAACAAAACTAGAAAAATTTTTTTTAATAACACAAATGGGTAACAGTAATAGTAACCGCATCTTCAAAATTGTCTGATTTACCGATTCCACTGCAATGCTAGGAGCAATCTTTTCATTTAGCTCAGTCAGTTTATCGCAAAAAAGCTTTCTATCCTCTGTAGCCATGATGGATTCAACTGATGTACCTAGGACCTTCACACCATACTCCTGCAGGACTCCTTGCTTGAAGAGTTCCACTCCTGCAGAGCAAACAAAACCACAGTTTTGAGGACTGATGGTAGATAGAGAAGAAAGTATTCAGAAGATATCTGACCAGCTGACAACTTGCCTAGTCTCATCGACAGCTAATTTTATTATTCTTCATCAGTATTAGAACTCAGAACCATAACATGAAAGTTTCTGTCCTAAAATCTGTGAAAACTGGGACTATTAGTAAAGTTACTGCTTGGCCGTCATCTGCAACATGGTTGGATACTGCTGCAAGAAGCTAAATGAAGCTCAGTTTTCCTTTTGATCTCTGCCTCAAGGTGGTCTGAATATCCTCAATTCAACTACGATAACTAAGACTTAAGCTGCAAAGCAGGATATATGAATTACTTTTAAGCATCAAAACCAGCAATTAGATGCTATGTTCACAGCTTAGCAATTACTCACTCCCCCATGGACAGTACCTCTGCCCGTATCACTTAGTAACCTGGGCAATGTATGAGGCACACAGGTCTTGTGTGTCTGCACAAATAGTCTGCTGAACACATGGTGAAAACCATGCGTTTGCCTGCCAAGGTGCCTGTATCATACTCACCACAGTTGAGAGCAGTCTGGCCACCCATGCCCAGAATTAATCCATCGGGATGCTCTGCCTTGATGACCTCTGTCACAAACTGTGGAGTGATGGGGAGGAAGTAGACAGCATCAGCCTGCTTTAAGCCAGTCTCATTGGTCTGCACTGAAGCAATATTGGGATTCATGAGGACAATTTTCACATTTTCTTCCTGAAAAATGAAAATCTGCATTAAAACAAGGCATATTTGGAAAAAGAGCTAACAGGAGCAGCAGCAAGGAGAGATGGCATTTGACAAGCAATTCACCAACACCAGAATTCAGAAAGCCTGGTTCCTTATGCACTCTCCCATTAGGGATTTCTGGTAACTTGTACCAGGCTGAGCTAACGCCAATTCTTCACTTTGTGTCTCTGCCTGTTTGTAAAACTTGAGGGAATGGAGATTCCCATCTGATTCAGAAATTTGGTTGAAATTGTTTAACACATTTAGGAGTAACATAGGGGAGACAGGAACAAACTCCAGCATAATCATCTCTGTCTTCTGTTTGATATTGCACAAACTAGAAGACAAACTCTGCCTCTATATGCAAGACAAAGGTTAGCCAAAACTTCACACTGTTTTTTCTCTGTCACAGATGAGAAATTAAGATAGAGTGATAATAAAGTTTATCTATTTCCTGCTATACCAATGGGCTACAGACAGAAATTCACTACAGTTTGCTCAATAATAGAAAAGTCTGAGTCAGAGCTGGGCAGATCAACTCTCCTCGCTCTTGAAATATTAGTGTGTGATGAGGAAGCCAATGAGAAAGCCAACCAAGTTTTGCTAATAATGATGAGACCAGAATGTGGCCAAACTTAAAAAACACGTCAGCCACAAGCAGATAAAGAACAATGTATTACCGCTTTGTTGAAAAGGTGGACTGGGAATTGCAAAGGCTGTAGCCTCATTTTTACGGGAACTCATTCTAATCTCCATCAACTGCTTGTAAGGCAATAAACTTCTACAAACAAACAAACCATTTGCAAACAGTGCAAAAAAAAAAGGGGGGGGAGGGGGAAGAAATCTCTCGTCTCCTGTTAATTGTCCCTGTTCTCTCCCACCCATGCTCTGCAGCTTTCACCTGGCAGCCACTGACCAACCGCCTTCTCTCCTGCATGCAACTGTAAATCACTCTGCCAGAGGCAAGGTCAGGAAGTGCGAGCACTGCCGCTGGAATGGCTGATTAGCCTGCAGATCAGAGCAGCTGGCTGGTGGCCACGCAAAGGGAAAGGGCACTGTGGGAGGTCAAGCCAGGGAGATTTATCACAAAAAACCCCCACTTTCTTCCACAAACTGGAGCTGAGTTTGAAGGACGAAAGAGGAAAAAAAGGGAGAGAGATGCCTTCTTTCCAACTCAGCTCATTATCCACACTCACCAACTCTGGGATCCTCCACTCCGAACTTGTTCTTGTTTTCTTGATGACGTGGCCACTTTGAACGAGTAGCCAGCAATAGCAATACAAGACACAAGCAAAGCATATACAATACAAGATGTGTTATAACACTGGGACCAACCCAGGGCAACCCCAGATTATATTTAAGATTACTGTAATTGTTTTTTTCCTTCCCTGACTCCAGGGTCAGCACAGGAATACAACGGCCCTGACGTCAGAACAGCCTCAGAGCCGCTCACAATCATCACCTCATCTGAAGACAGCTGCTACATCGGCTCTGAATCTGTGAAACGGACCTCTACAAGCTCTCCTCCTTCTTCACATGAGATTAGACACGAACTAGGGGGCCTAGGTAACTATTACATTACCAGTAATAACACCATCATAGGAATACTGCTATGCTTCTGCACCTTCTCCTCGCATGAGCTTTTCCCCTAACACCCCTTCTAGGTGCTTTGCACTTCTGCAGCATGAAACAGCCAGCAAATTAGACCCCAAAACCCACCATGTGAGCGCACTATGCAGGATGCTTCAGCACAAGCATTGTTTTAAATGCATGCATTTCTCAGGCACGTACAGAGGTACGCATGCATTTTCATTTGCTTCAGAATAATACAGCTCTCCAGGCTTCAGAAAGGGAACATCAGAAACCGGGTAGTAAGTTTACCAGACAAAATTCATCCAAAGGAATGACTTTTCATTCATTCCTTTCAAGATTATGAATCTATGCTGGAAACAAAACTTGGTATGTATGAACTCTGAAAAGTTCATCCCATTTAAAATAAATACCATTCAGAAAAACTGCCTTAATAAGGGGTTCAAAATCTTTTGCATAACAGTCTTGACAGCAGCCAACCATTCAGCTGATGTTATTATTTGTCTACCTTGCAGTGTGTTGGCATACCACAAAAGTTTCAGTAATTTCAGCTCAGGTGTAGCTGACCATATTCCTCCTCTTCATTTCCATTCAATATGACAAGCCTGGAGTGACCAGTCACACATCACAAATAACAAACTGCCTGAAGACTGCAATGGAAACCTCAAAAATGTCTCCAGAAGGCAATTCTGAGTGGTTAACTCACATCACTCAACCAACAAATTCACGAACAAAAAATGTCTAACTTTCCCTCCAGGCATTTATTCTCACCAGCTTTCCTGCCCCAGTGATACTACAGTTGGATGATCAGAATTAGCTGGAGAAGGGAAAGTAAATTACAGGAGGTTAGTATTTTCAGAGTATCCTCTCACCTTCATGGCTTTCACAGCCTGGGATCCAGAGTAATCAAATTCCCCTGCCTGACCGATCGACAGACCCCCGGATCCCAGAATGAGAACTTTGGAGACCTAGAAGTGTCAAACAGCATGAAAAAATCAGTCCCATGGTAGTGGATGTTGAAATGAACAGAGACTGTGCAGCACTGAACAGCCTCAAATTACAAAACTTAAGTTCTGAAAAGAAGAAAAGTCACCTCCAAAGCCATTGCAGTTTTACTTCTCCCATATATCTCTGGTTAGAGAAACACATGACTTATGCATAGGGCATACAATAAACGTGTTAATTGTATCATGTGCTTATGAACAACCGTGCCTCACTTTGGCTGCCCACAAAGTCCAGCTGCCTTCTCAGATAGCAAAACTGTATGAAATTCAGCTCACGCTAGGAATTTCAGACTTATTTGCTAAGCAACAGAACATCAACATTATGCTGCTGGCACAAAATCTCATGGCCAGATTATCCCAGGGCACCTCATACACTGCTATGAAAGTACCTTTCTTGGGAGAACTACACAGAAAAATACATGAAACATCAGATCTTAAAACTTTCTCAAAGAAAAGGAAGTTAATAACACAAGAGACGTCTGATGACTCTGAGACAGGCAGCTGGCAGACCTTCTGCAAGGGAAGCCTCCTTTGACTTCCATGGTCAGCTTTTTGCGCCATTTTGTGCCGTGGGTTCAGTAGGAACTAACAAGCTCCTAGTCTCACTGACAGGCATGAATAATGAGTATCTGCACACTGACCTCCACTCTGGAAGCTGTCACTCCAGCTTTGGGAAGGACTGAGGAAATGGTAGTGCCTTTCCCTCTCTTAACCAATGAAATAAATGAATCAAACAGGAACTAGGAAAAACAAGCACATATATTTAATCGCCACAGTGGAACTAAATAAATACCAAGCAAAGAAGGAAAAAACAGGCCATTTGTGAGCTCAAGCTATCAACTCTGCTCTGCTGCCTTCAGAAGGTAGATGTACACCATCAGAGAAGAGAGGATCGTTATTTGAAATTTATTTAACAACTTTGACATATCTGACAAAGCTGCATTCAAGAAAGTGAGGTCATACCAGGAAGAAAACAGCTATCAATCACGTCCGTATGCTCTGTTTGTATATGGCTGGCAGTGTAATGAATGAGCATGCATTAAAAACTAAAATACTGAAGACCATACACTTAACTAGCTCAAGGGAACCATCTGGAATGGAGCCTGCTACAAAGCTGGGATCTGAACAGGTATATCTAAACATCAGTTGTGCTAAATCAGCGTTGTCCTTCCAGAGGAGTTCCCAGAGCAGCTGTGAGAAAAGTCTTCTCCAGCCAGGCCAGGCAGGGGAGGCAGAATGACCACCACCGGCATGCAGGCAGCTGCACGCAGTGGGACAGGCTCCTCCCCGACCCCACACTTGCAGAGCTTCTGTCCACATGGCCCCTGAAGCTGACTGCTGGGAATCACCTATGGAAGGAGTATGGATGGGTCCTGTAAGCCTAGCATGATAGGCACTACCTTATCAAACCCATCCCGGCAGTGGGAGTGCACAGACTTGGAAGAGACACAGCTGAGGGTTGTTTTCAGTTCTCTGGGATTCACTAGTCAATCAGATTGCTAGGAAACTTCTTGACATCAAGAGATTTACTTGGAGGTTTAATCAACATCATCAAATTAAGATTAAAATAAGCACTTCTATGTATTCTTCCATCTTCCTCTCTCAAGAAATGCTAAATAGTTTATTTATGTTCAGACATGCCTCCTCTGCCTTCCACATCCGCTGTTGCTGCTTAGTCATACTCTGTGACTACGCAACCAGTTGTTATAGAATTCGTGCGAAGTCACAGATGGGGGATTAAAATTTCATTTCACTTAGGAGAACCAGAGTGAAGAAGTGTGAATCCATTTACATAACTCTACAGTAATTATAAAATTTGAAAGTGGAACTAAAATGTATTAGAAAGTTAATGATTTTATTACGAAGCATCTGGCTAGTACTTTTTCCTGTTAAGATAAAATCCTTTTCCTTTTGCAATCACCCCAGGTACAAGAGATTTGAGCCTGATCCTGCAAAGGCTTAAGCACTTCAGTAACTTCCAACACACAAATAATCCCACCAGGACTCAAAGCATACACATCATATGAATGGAATCATTGAACCAAAGCACACAGAAGTCAATAGATGCCTTGCTGCTGATTGTAATTAGCTGCGGATCAAGCTAAGCAGACACAAGCCTATGCATGACTGGGCCCTCTGTTAGGACCCTGACATTTCCAAAACCAAGATTTAGGGCCATCGCCAACATAATGACTTGTCACTGTACCAGATACATATCTGCACTCCCTAGGCCATCTGAAAGCAAGCCCAAATCAACTCTCATACAATACCTCTGTGTCTCTTGGCCCAGGATTTGCGTCTGGGTAGAACTGTGCTGTGAAAATCGGTCTGGTCTCATGCATAATCCCCTGCAAGAATAAAAACAATTGTCTTGGACACCTCCTTGCAAGCAGGCAAGGGAACAGAAAGTCACATCTTACCCCTGTAAGCACTGAAGGCCAAAGGACTGGGATGTTTCTAGGGGCTGCCAAATTTACACCCGTTTCACTCCCAGTCTTCAAACAATGTCTTACCTGAGGAGTCACTGAGCCTCTTGCTCTTCTGCTAACACTCCAATGCCTGTATAACCCACTGAGCTGTGCGTGGACGAGAAGCAGAGTGGAGACATCACTTCCACTACAACAGCAAACACTACCAAGTTGTAAGCACTTAACAGAGCAGATAGACTAGTCTCCCTGCAGAGGTAATCCTGGACCAGGCAGCGAAGAAAAACATACATGGCAAGAAAAGATCACCTTGGACAAGGCTGTTACGGAATGAAAGGCTTTACCATCCTGATCTGGCTGGTTCTGTTACAGGAGAGATGGATTTGGGTCATGCTTTTTACTTCCGTAACTCACTTTAAATACTGACACAGGGCCTTACACATGATCTCTGCCCTAGCTCGTTTTCAGGCCTGTGATGAAGTGGGACCACTGCTCTGGATAAACAATAGCTATGAAGGACTTAAACTGAGTTTGGAGATAGTGCTTGTAGTTTCAGTTGGAGCCAGGAAAAACAGACTTCTCATTTGTGTGGCCTGATAGCACCAAGCAGCGTGGTCCACTGGGAGACCACCCTGTATCTGTCATTGCTTACGGCCCTCGATTCCGGATGGAAGTAGAGAAGTCCCTCAAGAGGGAACCCAGGAAAAAATAGTTCTGATACAACCTGCTTCCCTTAGGAATGGACAAAGGAGTCCCAACAACTCCTATAGAGCAACAGTGCCATCCAGAGCTGCAGGGTGGGAGAGGACAGGGATGAGAGATGAGCTACTGACCACAGCTGATCCATTATGGTATGAGTTTCTGCCCTCAGAGTAAAGAATGTCATCAGTCTGTCACATTTTTCCTGAATGCTCATGTTACTTCCAGTTACACACAAATACCTTTTAAAAATATTCACTCCATGCTTGTCAGTATTTGGAAACCTGTGTTGGCCCTGTCCAGCTGTGAGGGGTCGGGTCAGCCACAAGAAATGTTTTTTCTTTTTCAAACAGAGGAATGCAACAGACCGCACACGAGAGCCCTGTTTGTGCATCCCACGCTAAAACAACATTGCTCCTTGTCCCTCTCAATCTGTGAAGATTTAGGAGACTGATGCTGCTTTGGGGCTCACAGAAATGGTCCTTTAGCTCACATAAAAGAATGTCATCCTTCTAGATCCAGAAGACTCATGTCCAACCTTATCACCTGCTTTATGCAAAAGCACCATCACGCTTGTCTCCAACCTTCAGCTAAAGCAAACATGAAAGGCCTGGGGATGAAAGGGTTCAGTTTGTCAACACAGCTAAAACAAACTCATTTCAAAAATTGAACCAAACAGCTGTAAATTTTTTGTATTAATACCTTGTTTGGTAACATTTGTCTCTGTTTAGATACGTCTGTAAGGATAAAGAAAACAGCAACTGACAAACAAAACTTATTCTAAAACCATCAGCTGGAAATTACTGCTCCTCGATCCTGCAAAGTGTAGCCAGGATATGCCAGAACAGCACCGTTCAATCTGCCAGACTTGATGCGGGGCATTTATACAAAACAACGGAGAGGCATATTCCCATGGGGGAAATTGCTTTTGAAAATACCTTCTTTTCAATGATTTTCTGATAAATAACAAGACTTCACTGACTTGCACAACACTGGGCCTAATGGACAAGATTTCAAATGGGCAATTACAAAGCCCGAGATCTATCTCAATGTCTGTCTGACCTTGTCAAAACTGAGCTATGGGATATTGTTTTCCTTCCTATGCTTTTCCGTGTTCAGCTGTGAACCTCCAGAGGCCAGGCATTTTAAATTTCTTTTCCCCTACATGGATGTCACTTGACATTGGACCTCTACTTTAGATCCTGAAAGTTGTTCTCTAGAGGCAACTGCCTCTCTCCCTCATGACTTTAATCCTTGGAATTCTATTTACAATAACAGACCAAATTGGACTACAATAATATTCCTTTTCCGTGCTGGGCAACACAGAACCAACACAATAAAACAGTGACACAGGCTAGCACACCTGCGGCACAAGCCCTACAACAACAGTAACTGAATGAGCACCACTAATGGTAGGGAAATCACAGAAGTTAATAAGGCAGCTGCTCAAGGGAAATCATAAGGTCACTGTTGCAATCCTACACTTTGGGCTAGTATGGAGAACAGTGGTCATGGCTCACCCCCTTTTGGCCTGTAAGGCAGGGCCCCAAGTAAAGTAGACTGTCAGATCATCAAGTTTAGACCTGATAACTAAGTGTAATCTGACAGCAGGCTTCCAGGAGGTGAAATAAAGCGAGAGAGAGTCTTTGCTCACTAGAGGCTGCTATGTGCAGGTATCTGGAAAGCAGGTGCTCACCTCATTCGTTTGATCATTGGCATTCACAAAGAGAGGTTTCCAGCCAGGTGGGAGGGTAGAGCTGTCAATGGCATAACCGTGGTTCTGAGCAGTGATGACAGCCTGTCCATTCACTGCATTCAGGACAGGCTGGTTCTGTCCTCTGAAAGAGAAAGGATCAGAGAACAGGGGACGGAAGTGCCAGATGTGTCCAAATGTCCTGATTAGGAAGAGCTGATAACTGTGGGGCTATACATAGCAGCTCAATAGTAGCTGTTCAATGCTGGCAGCCAATCTCAAAATGATAAATCCTAGGAGAAACTTTGCTATCCTTCAGTTTGATGGGGATCAATTACATCAAATACTTTCAAAACACCCTCAAAAAAAGTAACGCATGACATGGCAGTTTAAATTAAAGGCAAGGAGAATGGCTGGAATGAAGAAGTAATGTTACTGACATGCTAGCTCCCGTTAAGGCAGTTCAGAAGCAAAGCACTGTTGCTCTGTGGCCTTTTGCAGTGCTGAGCTGGTCTATCTGGGCCCTGGGAAGCCGCACCTGTTGGCCATCTGCATCTTGTAGGAAGTAGCTCCGGCTGCTATTCCAGTGATTAGATTCCCCATGCTAATTCCAAACAAGGGCTCTGGGCGATTGCTCTCCAGGACCTAAAACAAAAGGGTTTTCAAGAGATACTGGAGTGTCTCTGTTCAGCAATTCCAGCATAAACCACGCTAGTTCCCTCACAGCAGCCATACAGACTTGGGAAAAAGCTGAATGCAAGGGTGGCAACAGTCTATAAAGGAAAGTTTCCTCTTCCCCTCTGCTTCAGAGGGAAGCCTCAGAGCACAGCTTGATATCTCAGTCTGCTCAAGGGGAATAAGCAATGACACTCTGCATTACAGCCATTTAGTGTGTGGCATTATTTCAAATGGGAGCACTGTGAAATCAGGGCTGTTCTTTCGTAAGGTCACAAAGGTCCTGAAAGAGGTACTTTAAGGCATCGGTAAGGTAATCGTGGTAATCACGTTTACTATGTATTGTTCACCAAGGTCTGTATAGCCTTATTGTAACTACTGGTCTGGAGACAACTCCCAGTGGCCCAAGATGAGGAATATCCCAGACAGCTGAAATGACTGAACGACATTTGGTCTGTAACATGTTAGTACAACCAACTGTTTAGATTTCAGGCACTTTGAAAAAAAGCAAATAAACACGAATAATTGGCCTATGGCTATTACACTGTACCTTTCTGACATTCTGAATCACCTCCTGGGCCTTCATGGGATCCCCTGGACCTCCAGAAATTATGAGCCCATCATACTCCATGCTGGTGAAATCATGGTCCCATGGAACCAAATGCACTTCTGCACCTCGCTAGGAAAAAAAAAAGGGAACAAGAAATGAGGGGAGGAGGGGAACAAATGAATTTGTGTCAGGAGGTTGTTCCCATGCTCTCATGTCCCAGAGGTTGAGTTTGGATTTCAGTCATCCCTTTGCCAGCAACAATAATGAGGCTTCTCTCCACTATCTGACCAGATTATTTTCACAAAACTGGTAAGCTTAGTATCTTTGAGCCACCTCAGTGTTTGTCAAGTTTGTCTGAAATTCAACAATGAGATCAAAACTTACTAATGGAATGCAAAATAAGTGTGTATGCACACATGTAAAATATGTTCACTTTTATACGGTGCATTCATCCTAACTGCTAAATTAGGGCTTCATAGCCTCGTTCTATGTCATACCAGAAATAATCCTGCACATCACAAATGGGACACATATACTAAAAAACGGAAGCAGGGAAACCCTGTACATCTAGAGAATGAGAGGACACGGCCTTCATTCCTCCTGTGTGGCTAGAGAAGTGAGGACTGTTACACCACTGTGCTAACAACAGGAAAAGATTTTCATAGAATCACAGAATTAAAGAATAACTTGGGATGGAGGGACATCAGGAGGTCATCTGGTCCAATCCCTGCTCAAAGTAGGGGTGATTTCAACTGTAGGGCAGGTTGCTGAGGGCATTGGTCAGTTGAGTTTTTAATATCTTCAAGGACAGACATTCCACAACTTCTCTGGGCCTGTTTCAGCCATTCACCACCCTCATTGCAAAGATTTTCCCCTCATTTATTTATTTTTTACAATGTTGGGTTGACCTTCCTTAGTTGTTCTTTAGAGAAGCTATGCCTTGTCTTTTTAAAGCTCATCTTCTAGGAATTCTTCTCATGGCTGAGAGGTTGCCGAGAGGACCTCCTCTTCCTTATCCCCTCAATAGAGGGCACCAAGTTCAGAGAACACCTCCTAGTCCATAAAAGTCATCCTAAAAATTGTACCTCATTTTAGGAGGGCAACTGCTACTAGAATGGATGTGTCCAGGTGGAAGGAAGGCTAGCGAGTACAGGCGAGGCTCTTACTAAAGCAAAACAAGAGATGAAGGACATAAAGCACTGACCTACCTTTACTAGCAGACGGATGATGTTGTGCTTCAACCCACAGTCGACAGCTACAACTTTAATTGGATTCCCTCTGCCATAAACCTTGACTTCCTATAAAAAGACAGACCATGCTGTAAACGACAGATCACGCCCTGCCCCCAAAACACAGGGAAGATGGGTAGCAGAATAACTTTTCACCAACATGCAGCAACTGGTACTTAACAATCAATTTACATGGAAACCCCCAGAAGTACTGCAGACATTAGCGCTTCCTTCGTTTTTTTGTGAAAGTAGAAGTTATAATGCTCTTTTATCTACTGTTGATTACAGCAGTAACAGCAATTCCTAAGAAATCACTCATTTCCATAGCTAATGACAAGCTTTCTTCCTGTGTTTCACCTCATTAGCAGTGAAGCAGCAAGTTCTCACAGATTACTGCAGCCCAAGAGAAACGCCAGATACATGGGGAGAGATTTTCAGCTGAAGTCATCCCGCTGATGCCAGTGGAGCAAGGCTACTTCACCCCAGCTATAGATCCATCACATCGAACACCACTCCAACCCTCCGGTCACAGTAAGACTAAAGCATAGCACAGCTGGAGATATCCTATGAGTGACCTCTGGTGCATCACAGCAGTACAGACCAGGTCAAGCACGTCACTCAGCATGACCTATGTTTGTACGGACCTGACAGTTTTACATATCAGACAACAATTCTCCTCTTCCAGATGCTGTTCCTTAACCCATTCCACAAAGTAAGTTGTCACCAGTCCCAAATCTGGACCATTATGTTTGTACACCCACCTATCTATTGGTCACAACCAGCATGGAAGAGAGTGAAGGGAGGTTTAGACTGGACATTAGGAAAAACTTCTTCACTGAAAGAGTGGTCAGGCCTTGGAACAGGCTGCCCAGGGAAGTGGTTGAGTCACCATCCCTGGAAGTATTTAAAAGACGTGTAGATGAGGCGCTTAGGGACATGGTTTAGGGGGCATGGTTTAGTGGGTTGATGGTTGGACTCGATGATCTTGGAGGTCTTTTCCAACCTTAATGATTCTATGATTCTATGGTTCTATGAAGTCAAACCACCATATGTTATATGGACCCTGATACTGCAACATGCAGACATACTGACATACTGACAGACAGCTGTAGCACTGAGGTAAGGTTATTTATGGACAGCTTCTTTCTGAAGCTTGCTGAATTATTTCACTTGTTACACAACAGCAGTTAGCACCAGGCTGGGATGTTATTCATCAATAAGCACATAAGGTAGCCTTCTTCCTCCTAAAAACAAACTCTGCGCTTACCTTCAGTTATGCTCAGCTTCTGAAAGCTGATATTGATAAGTGTACTTTATCATAAGTGGCTTTTCTCTTGTGCAATACACCACTGGAAAAAAAAAAAAAAAAATCTTTTTTTTAAACTAACTCACTCCCTTTTAATCAGCTTCCCTGGCATTCATATTTCACAGCTGGGCCCCTTTATGAAAAGACGCTAAAATCCATACCCAATATGCCTGGTGTGGGGTGATGAACTGAATCTTTTCATAGGAGGATTACGACCAGCCAGAAGGAAAGTTATCCCCGCTACAGGGAACTGAAGATGAAGTTTGTTAGCAGAATATTACAACTCCTACCTCTGTGTTATCCTAATTTTGTTCTTGTTTGAACTTTATCTTATCAAAGATTGAGATGAAGAGATTTTCAGGATACAAGAGCACGTTCCATGTGAGGACAGATCTGATCATCATCACGAATGACTTACTGGCATGTCAGGAGCAAGGGTGGAAAAGATGGGGTGCAAGAGGCCACCTCCGTTCACTACAAGGCTTCTAGCTGCAACATATGAACCCCCAATGGTCCCTAATCCACCTTTGAGGACATGACTCAGCACAGAGCCAGTAGTGTTACCACTGCTGTTGCGACTCCTGCTGTGTAACGCTGAAAGGAGATTTTTGTATCGGAACATATCTTGTAGTTCACGCTACATAATTATATGGCAAAAAAGTACCCCACAATCCCTTTTTGAGAATGAGTAGAATGGAAATCATATTGAAACTGGGTCTTGTTACATCACTCAAGGTTTCTGATATGAAGCCGTGCCTGACATCAAATATGACTGTATCTTCACAGTCACCAATACACAAGTGGATTCTACTTCCACAGTCCATGGTGGAACTGTATCACTGCAGAGGCATTGGATGGGTCTTCTACCTGCTGTCCTTCAGGCTTCAGGGAGGTGGGTTTCAAAAATCTCATGAAGATTAAGGCACTCAGTTCTCACAGAAACTAATTAGTGTCATGTGCCAGAGTCTCTTAAGAAAAACTCATCCTTCTTTTTAAAAGGGCTTTTGGAGACCCCTCAATTCCTCACAACATCCATACTTAAAAATCTGCAAAACATTATGAAGCAAAGATCTCCCTCAAAGATTCTCCTTGGCTGTTCTAATGGCCAGAGAGAGTTGTGGGACAAAACTGCTTTGAGGTACTTTAATTACCTCACTTTCAAAACTCCTCCCTGTCCAATCAACTAGGCTATTATTTGTTACAACATTTCCTTCAGCAGCAAGACTGGTTTTAGGTGTTGCTGTCTTCACAACCCTCCCCCCACTTCTCACACTTATTCCTCTGTACTGCAGAGCACTGACCCCTGCGCCTGGCCAAGAGTATGTCTAGACAGAAACCAGACTGGGAACTGGATCAGGGAACTGTTAAAATACATTCCTTCTAAAGTTAGCGGATTTCCCTCATCTGTTCACTGCACAGCCTATAAAAAACTGTCCCAGTCTGACAGGATGATGTGGGAAGGCTGCGAGCCAGCAGCCAGGGAGAATAGAAACTCCTGCTGGCAATAGTGCTGAGAACAAAAAGAGTACGTGGGGCTGTATGTGTGGATAGAAGTGACCTTTTAACTTCAAGTGGTTAAATACATCTCATCTGCTCTGGGACCCTGACCGTCACATGCACCAAAATAAATCTCCAACAAAAGTTCCTGCAAAATACTGGCAGTTTTCTACATTCCCTGCCCTGTATAGGAAATGTTAGCAAATAGAGTCTATACCACTAGCATCTGAAGAAGGCGGGGAAAACAAAAATAATAAAAAAATTAATCACTCCTAATGTACAATTGATAAGCAGATTCCTGATCTTACTGTATCCTGATTTACATGAAAATAGCTGTTTGGCAAAAGATGGATTATCATGTCCAGTAATTACCAACATTGAACAGCTTACTTCATTTTCAGCTTTATTTGTGATGTTGCTTTTTAAGCCTATAACATGAAGTTACAAACATAATGAGACCACCAAAGCTCCATTAATCTTATTATATCTCCCTTTTAGAAGCTATTTTCAGCATCTTTACAGTAATTCTGTCTTAGTAATTGCAGAGTTTAGCATCAGCAACCTTACCTATTTCTGAGTTACTGCTCAAAATGGCTCCACCTGCACCTTGCAATCATAGATCACAACCTCAATAAGCAACTGCCATCCTTCTGTGTCACAACAAGGCCGTGACTCAAAATACAGTGGAGGCATTGCCATGAGTCGGTGAGATCCCTGAAGGTGAGATTTGCAAGGCGGCCTGTGTATTCCAATGGCATCCCAGGTAACCAGTTACTACTATAAATCCAAGCCTGGATGGAGACTGCGCTTCAAATTCCCACTTGCTCACCAACCAGTCTGTTCAGGACTGCTTCTCACTCATGCCACTAACACCCCAGCTTGTGCGCAGAACAGTATACAAGCAACCATTTGCAGAGCTCTTCCACTGATCTTGAAGGAGCTGCAAACACCATAGTAAGCATGGAATTTGTAAAAGGGACTCATGCACTCAGTTCTCACTTCAGTCAATGGGATTAAGCACCCAAGGCACTCTTTATCCCACAATTAAATCCCCACAGGGTCCACAATTTAAGATGTTAGCCCTTGCATTGGTACAAGAACAGTTACTATTTTTAGTATGGGCCTGGTTTGCTATGTCCTCATGATTTGTAATGTTCTTCTCAGCTTGTGGTCGAATACAGTTTGCAGGCCCAGCTAACAGAGTACAAACTTAACTGCTGTTCCGTTTATATCTATAGAAAAAGCACCTAATACCAGTAATATTAGATCCAGGGGATTCCTAACTTAGTCTGGTTTTGAAATCTAGAAATATCTTCTAGAATCACCTTAACAAAGCTATGCCTAAACACAGATTATCAAATGTTATTGTGAGCTTTCCTGAAATTTATTTAAGGAAAGCAACCATTCTTTTTATTAATTCTTCTTATGTTTGAAAATGTCCACCATATACTAGGTATAACTGTATCCCCAATACTTCTCAGCCCTGTCTTTGTAACACACAATCCTCTGATCAGAGTACTGTTCAGGCTACATCCAGCGCAACACAGCTCATTTTACATCTTCAACACTGCACCTAAGGAGCCATGGGGATTCTACTAGGATGATGTTAAGATGACAGTCCTTCAAAGGTCTGGAAAGGTGTATGGCTTAGAAAAGGCCCCCAAATAGTTTGTTTAGAGAGACTGGACAATCCCCACAACAAATGGGGAGCAATTACTACCTGGAGTATACAGCTCTGGGACTACAGAAGCACTCACCTTTGTTGAAACTTCTGCAATTAAGTTTTGCTTATTTGGGTCTGCAAACTCCACAGGCTGACCTTCAAATTCAATCTTCCCAAGCACCGTGCCCTGTGGAAATACACCAGTAAACAACAAAGCATGAGCAAAGGAGAAGCTGTGAACACTGGGACAAGGTGCTGACAGGCACAGCAACTGGAACAGCTGTTTAGAGATGGTTTCTTGGCAGCTTATAAGCATTTCTAGCATCTTCAGAAGTTTATGAGCCTTTCTCGGTACCAAAAATCTGTTTAAAATCCTTCATTCAGGGGAGAGGCATTGTCAGCAGTAAAATTTTTTAATAGGCAGTTTGGCAAGCTGTCTAGTGACAGTAAAATGGGTTGCCTTCCAAGAGGATCAAAATTCAGATCCCCAAATAGCTGTTGTGTAGATCTGGGAGTAACCCAGACGCTTTTTGGTTTTGGAAACCCACTGTGAGGTCTCCAGCCACCTCCTGTGGATAGCTACAAGGCAGCAGAGCTGGTGTAAGGCAAAGCTATGTAGGAGGCAGGTCAGCACAGCTGTTTTCTGAATAAGCTGTTTTAAAAAAAAAAAAAAAAAAAAATCATCTCCAGCAAGCTCTACTCTTTATTGCTGTTACCACCCCATAGAAGCTAGGACACTCTTGCTCTGCCAGCAGCATATCCTTCTCCACCTTCTGCTCATTAAAGTTCTCAGTGGAAAAATGCCTGGTTTGGCTTTGCCCTACTGCTGGAATAAGTGAGATTAACCTAGGGTTAACCTCTTCTCAGCATGGGGACAGGGTGTGCAATACAGAACTTTTCAAGGGTGGAAGGGGAAAGTAAAACAGAGGAAGTCAATGTTTTGCTGTAACTTTTAACACATAACACTTTCATAATAAAACATGTTAAACTCAGCTCGCCCTGTGGATATCACATTAGCATACACACCGGGATTGCTCACTGGGTTTAGCGATACTTCCATGGTTGGACATACTTGAAGTATCCTTACCATTTTCCTAGGGCAAGAAAGAGCCAGCATCTTGCATTGCCATGCGCACTACTAAGGGTAAGTTTTAAAGACAGAGTTTTGCTCTTAACCGACATCCTATCTCATCTTGAGTAGCACCTTACACCAAAAGCTACTCCAGGCTGCTTCACATGGAGCAGAGCTGAAAAGGTCAGCATCATCTTAAACAAGTCAGGTTCTTGGGAACCAGAGAAACTGCTGAGTGCCACCATGCAGTCAGTCCCACAAACGCTGATGACAAAGCCCTAAAGCCGTTGTTCTCAAACAGGAACCCTGTGTCTTACCTTGCTCCCAGATTATTCAGCCAAATTGTGCCCTGCATTTACCTTTAGAGTCCAATTTAACCAGTCACTGCTCATTTCTGCATTTATCACAACGAAGCCCTGTTCTCACCCCCAATTTATAAACAGATATGGAGTAAAATACTAAGCTGGTTTTTTCAACCTGAGAAGACTGGGAGAAAAGGTTACATTATGCACTATTTTAAAAGCCATAAACCAATACCACTCAGAGTCCCAGTATAACGGGCATTACTACCATACACTGCTAAGTTACAAGATAAACATTGAAAGTGTATTTACTTTGGATGAAAGGAACGCTGATCCATTAAACAGTATGTCTCAAGAAAGTAGAAAACGTGTTGCCATTTTCTATTGTATTAAACTGCACTTGTCTGCTGTCAGTAAGAGCAGCGTAACGGCCTATCTTCCCATAAGAATTCATTTCTACAAATATTTCTCTATTCAAGCTGGGTCGTTCATATTTTGCTCTGTAGAATGAAAGGCAGTGTGGGCTTGCACTGCAGACTGCAAATTGATCACCTAAAGAAAAGAGCAGCTTCAAATAATCCGTTACAAAAGAAGAGCCTCCAAGGCACATTTACATTCAGACTGGCTTTGATCACTGTTTTAGCCAGCATGAAGTGTACCTTAACATCACTCTCCATTCGGTAACATAATCCTGCTCATGCCCTTCAATTGTCAGCTCTTGGAAACCAGGGAAAAGTAATGACTATTAAAAATAATAACAGGCTTCAGCCAAAGAAAAGCAGCCTGAGTTAGGAATCCGACTCAGGTTATTGTAGGCATTCCTTTGTCTCTGAGGAGCAGGAGAATTTCCGTTGACCAAAGGTGGTGCTGGCTGTGAACTAATAACCACAATATCTCAGAATTGTTGCTCTCTCTGTTACTATCTGAGGCAACACATAGTTGACACTACTACCTGTTGTAGTACATTAGTCTGACACAGCTACCTGAGGCCTTTCATTTGCATCAGCTTGTGCTGGTTCACTTACGTAGAACACGAAACCCAGAGCAGAGCCAAGAAGAGGGGGCTCCCTGGGATCAGAGCATTGCCTCAGCTGTACGGAAGACACAGAGCCTTTGGAAGAGCACAGCGATCCGAGCAGCATCTGAGGTCAAGGCAGCCCAGCAGTAGCATTGCTACCCCAGGTTTGCTGCACTGTTAGAAAAAGGGCCCAGCAATAGCAAGGTTAATGCAACTGGGTCAAGAGAAGCAGATCATACCTTGTCACGAATTAATTTGGACAGCATTCTGGTATCAATCCCGTACAGTGCAGGCACCTGAAGAAAACACGAGAAGGACAAGTTAGAGAACAAACAGCTAAGACAGAGGAAGACAGCAGCCAGATCACTTTGCTGAGAAGAACGTGTCCTTGTTTAAGGAGCTCTGGCTCTCAGCAGCACTAATACCAAGGCTGCCTCACTGCCAGTTCTTCACTTCTCCTCCCTATTCGCACTCATAAATAGCTTAGTTCTTCAAATCTAGTTTCTGCACTAAAAAGCACAAAACAAAAAGCTCATATGGCAAAATCTGTCTATTTCTGAGCCCCATTTTGCCTTACTTGTGAGCACCTAGCCCTCCCAGCCGTCACAAGTCAGTGGCAGTCTACCGACGCATCCTTGACTCTTACGGCTTCAAGTCAATGGGGTTCTGGCAGGTAACATCTCTTGAGGTTACAACCGTAGCAACCACTAGGAGCAGCACTACAGAAACATTTGACGAGAGAATAGAATATAATCTAATGTGTATCTTTTTTATGGAGAACCAAACATTCTGATTTAATTAACATTCCTTCTGGACAGATCTTGGAAATACCACTGCACCCTGAAAGAGAGAAATGGATGAAGAATCAGAGAACTAAGGAACACAGAATGAGCCCAGTACAGACTGGTGAAGACATCTGAGAAGAGCGATTACCAGCTCAAAGCCAGCAGTTCTTTCCCCTGTTCCCATACATACAGGTCTGTTCTCATAATGTAGTTACCCCTAGACTGCTCACCTGTTCTTCCTGCAACCACTCTCCCAGGCTCCTAGCAGCCTGCCAGTGGCTGTACTCATTGCTGTAATCCAGCACCAGCAAACCTGAAACCTGCAGAGAGAAGAAACGTCATTTTGCACTGAAGGATCACTCTGTACCTTCTGAGTTTTCACTATTCATCCACTGCAAACTGTATCTCGGACAGGACACGAAGCGAGGCAGACATGGTATGGCTGCTCTTATATAACAAAAAGATAGCAAATCTGAGTCTTCACAGGGCAAGTGCACAGAACAGGTACCTGGCAAAGGGGTAAAGACTTCATGAGTGTACCTGGGCCCTTTTACTTAGGAAATTCATAGAATAATGTGGCTTCCAGGTAACCAAAGCTGCAAATTGCATTGAACTGAGAAAACACTTCTCGTTAGAAAGAAAATGAAAATTTAAGACAAGACAAAATATTTTATTTTGATTCATTTTTTGTTTAAGAAAGCTTTTCACTTTTAAGTGACATTTCATTTCAAAAGTCAGCTCCATTTTCCAGTGGAGTTAGATAGCTTATAAAAGGAGTCCTTTCACCTTAGGACAGATAAAGCATTTCACTGGTTCTGCAATTACACGGTTTTGTTTCATTTTTCAGTACTGCCATCACTGCACGGACACAGCCCTGCTCCTAGCCAATATCCCCTGTCACCACAGTGTTCCTGCACTAGTACATACAGCCTTCTCCACACAACTGTCACCTCCCCTGTTTGTGCTAGTACAGGCATAGAGAAAAAAGTGTCAGCACACAGAAGCTTCTCATTCTCACCGGCATTTGATCTCTCTGTGGCAACCAGTCCTGGGCAAATGCAGATAAATATGAGGCAGAAGGCAATGTGGAAAAAAAGCAGTTCACAAAAACTGTAGCATGTCTATCACTGATGGGAAATACACTGCTTTCAGACAGCACATGGCCTGGTACAGAAAACAAGATGGATTATCTTTTGCCACCATTCCTCCAACGGATGATATCCAGAAGAAGAAAAAGAAAGGCTGAGTGTCATTGATTCCTTCTAACGTCTATGAGGGTGCCAGTAAACTCTTGCATGCGCACACACACACTCACACACACACACTCAGGCTGCTCTCACCACCCTTTGATCAGCTCTGCATCTCCCACTGTTACCTTGATCCCATCAGACTCCAGAAACCTCCTAAGGCCCATTTCGTCCAAAGCAGCCGTGTCAGGCACTCCACCATTCCCAACTATGGGGTTAGCCAGTGTAAGAATCTGTCCTTTGTAGCTGGGATCTGTTAAGGCTTTGGTGTATCTAGATGAAGAAGCAATAGAAGAAAAGTATATTGGTCTGGAGTTGAAAGGAAAACAAAAGAGCCAGTGAAAGCAAGACAGGTCTGAACTCCTTTATGACAAAAAGACAGAAATGGTATTCATGTGAAAGTATTCTCAGTATAAAAGCAAACACATCTGTGAATCTGCCCTGACTTTGCCATCTGTGATTAAACATTTGACACTGAGAACAAGGAAAGGCTTTGGCTTCTCATGTTTCATTTAAGAAAAGCACAGGAGCTATTAACAAATTCAGACTCCTTGTGATTTAACATAAGGTAAACAACTACACAAAGTGCAGAGCAATCACAGAATTGCAGTAAGTGCATGGTATATCACTTGACCCACAGTTAACGGCTTGGGCTTGGTCATTCCCTGGGCACACCATGTGGGCAGTGCTTTGTCACTGCTGTGTCCTTCCCTCCATGCGGTGTAAGAACTTGCCCCTCTCAGTGGCAATAGAAAGCTCAAACTGAAAAGCCGACAGACAACAGAGCTGTTTGCCCAGACCTGGTACCTTCCCCAGCCTGGAGCTTGCAGGTCTTGAGATGTTCAGGGCTGTAACTGCTCTTTCTGTGGGGGAGCAGGTAGACAAATCTATGCCTCTCTTTTTGGTTGGGGATCAGGGAAGCAGCTGTGAATCATCCTTGTGATTCCTCACTACTACTCTGCGTTCTTCTGTCCTACCTGCTCTGTCAACAAACCCTGCCATGGTACCACTTCTGCAGCTTCTCCCAGCAGAGGCCTGGCCTCTCTTCTAGGCAACCTCCAGGTTCCCACCCACAGGACACCATACATTTCACCTGACAAGACTCCTAAGTGCTTGGAAGTTGGTTTGTGTGTCTCTGAGGAAGGCAAGTTGAAGACAATGCTTTGGGATTCAGCAGTCCACCCTGGTCACAAGGCCCAGAGCATGTCCTTGTATCTTTAGCCCAGGCAGAATCCCCAGCAACAGCAACTTTGTTCAAGCACCTGCCTGAATACCCTTCTCAGCAAGGGCAGATCTAAAAGCGTGGTGGAACATTCTTCTGCAGTTCCTAGGATCGAACCTAGGATTTTGCAAAGTATCAGCTTTGGATCCAGTAGATCCAGTCTCACTTTCAATCCCAAAGATGGGGACAGGGTAAACATGGTCTACATGCCCATGCTCCTGCTCTTCAGCTTCAAATTAACACACAGTCCTCCACTTTCTCCCTTATACTGTAGCATATGGTTGCAGCAATCCATTCAACAATTGCTGTCTTTCAACCCAAAAGCAGCTGTAATTTAGCAACAGATGAAGTTATCCACACAAATATTTAGCCAAATGCATAAAGACACTTCAGGATGAATCTGCCCTATACAAAATACAATTTATTATTGTCATTATTGTTTAAACAATACATAATTGGCAACTCCAGCCATCTACCAGATAGCAGCAAGTCACAAGAGACATTTTTATGGAACATCGGACTTACTGCCAGAAGATTAATTGTCAAACATTGGGAAACTCTTCACAAAACCCAGAATGGTTGCAGGCAGATATAGACAACGCAGCACACCAGCCAGCTCTGAGAAACGACATGTCGAATGAACAATGGCCATGAAATATTTTCAGGTAAGCCTCTCCTGCTGTTCAAATCTATGCTTCCTGCTGCAGGTAAACAACCACACAAAGTGCAGTGTGATCACAGAACTGCAGTAAGTGCATGGCATGTGCACATTTGGCATTGCTCTCTCCTTCCGAGTCAATTGGTTATGCTTCCAAAAGACTCTTTGTTAATGACAAAGCTAATGTAATTAACCTTTGCATGTTATTTGTAATCAGCAAACAAGGACAGAGAGCCATTGGCTTTGGCTGGGGTACGAAGGCACAGCTCTGCACTGAGACGCAATGCCCTTTAAGCAGGCACAATGCCTCGTGGAGCACAGAGGAGCAGATGGGAACATGAGCTCCAAAGATGCTGCAAGGTCTAATCCTTGCTCTGCCAGCCCAAAGGCCTGCCTGAGTTCAGTAAATTCCCGTCAATCAGTTCTCTCGCTAGAATATCATGGGAAACACACACAGACTTATTGGAGGCAAACGCATTTACTGAGCTGTTTCAAACACGGGAACATTTTATGGGTTGTAATTCTTCTTCTTTCTTAATTGGAAGTCTCCTCTCTTCCTTTTTGGTCCTATACCAAACAGATGGCTGCAACACTAGGATTTTTTTTTTGAGCCAATGTTTCTGAAAAGTTCATCCTCATGCTTTTCTAATGAAAATTCAACATTCCACTCCCAAAACAGTGCTCTCTGCCCTCTATTCCAGAATAATATGACAACATTTCAGACAGCTTTAGATACTTCAAGCCTGAAAGCTGTATGCACACAAAGTGCTCTGCCTCCCAGTTCTGTGACGTGAATCAGAACGTGGGAGTCCAGATGAGGAGTCAAGGTGCAGAGCAGCATATTAATCATGCCAGTACATGGTGGGCCCATGCTGACCCCACTCAGTGTCTAGAAACACCCACTCCCCAGAAAGCAGTGGTCTGAGGCTTAACAGCAGCCATGGCAAAATCACCCCCGTACTAGCCTCTTGCTCCCTATACTGACAAATTGCTATGTCCCCAGACAGTTTGTAAAAGGCCCCAACCTTGGGCACTTCCTTCACACAGGCACTTAGCCTCTTACTGAATGAAAAGAGGTAGCTGGCTTCCTCTAGATACATAAGGTCTTGATCTCTGTGCTCAGGAGCACTAGGCAGAGCTACAGGGTTACAGAGTTTCTTTCACTGGAGAGCAATCCCTGGACTGGTAGCAAATCTGTCACTTTTACGATCTGCAACAATGCTGCAAACTCTTATCTTCCTCTTCTCCGAATCAATCAGTCAAGGTCGTGTTCCTGGAGAGTGCTCTGAAGATAAAACCTTACATTTTGAACGTTCCTTCCATGCCCATATGCTCCCCAGCACAGAAGAGATCTCTCTTTCACAGGCATCCTCTGCAAATCACTAGAAAATGAACAAACATGGCTTCTGCTGCCACAGCAACATGTGGAGAGGAAATTAATCCATCAGGTCCTCCTTGACTTTTGTGATGTGACAAGATTTATTGCCCATAATCTATCACCAAGAAAAGAACTCTGATGCCCTCCATCATTCTGATCTATATTAAACAGTTGCTTGTTGGCAGGTATATTAACACAGCCAGTAATTAGTGCTGTCAAAATACTTAAATAATTGCCTCCTAATGCAAAACTTTGCAAACAGATTCCCCTCCGCAGCAATTTAACATTCTCACCAATGAGATAATTTAAAAACTCAACCTGTGAGTACTGCTTTCTCCAAAGGAGAGCAGAATTTGGGGAATGCAAGGCAGCTATGAATGACTGCAGAAAAAGGCACCAACAATCTCAGAGCTGTCTCACCTCCCCAGGGACATGTCCCTCTCCTAACCAAAAGCCTCATTCCTCTGGGCAGATTTCCTCTGCTCAAGCAGTTCAACAAAAGCACTGGCAGCATTTGGCTGCCATCCTAAGTCAGCCACTGGCTTCTACCACTCAAGAGGACAGAGAGTCATGCTAGGTTAGGCATGAATCTGATCCTAGACTTTAGTTGGAAAGGGCACAGAGTTTAAATGCATCCTTAACTGTGGTATGAGCCTACAAATGTCATAAGGATGGGTCATATAGGTAACCAACTTGGGAACCTCGGGATTTAAAAATTTTACACTCAGAAGCCAAGTTCCATTACCCGGAAGGCTGCAGATGCTTCAAACCTCTATATTTGATCAGGGCACTGGAGGGAGAACAAAGACAGGTCCTCTGCTCTGACTCAGCAATGGCTGCATTTCAATGGTGAGCGATCAGATCCCTACATACTGCACTATCATGGTTAGTTATATGAGTTTTTAAAGTTGCTCATCATCAGAAATGCTATGTCATAAGAGGACTGCCTGAAGTCTCTTCATTAACACTCTCTCTCTCTGTATCCCTGGACTAGAGTGTTTTCTTATACAGAACACTACATGCTTGGATCAGGACCCTACGAGCTTGGAGAAAGCAGCTTTCACACTTTAACAAGCTCACAGAGAAGTTTTGGTGCTTATATCTCATTTGCTTTTGCCTTACCCAGAAAGACCAGTGTTGAATACGACTTCCCCTGCTGTGGAGGATGGATAGCCAAAAGAATAGCCCTTCATCTTCATCCCATCTTCCAGCACCAAGTTCGCTGTCTGCGCCTAGAGAAAGGCACACGAAGAGATTCAAATACAGGAGGAAAAGGCTTGATGTTTATACAGGTAACACCTAGGACACCTGCCTTTCGCGCCTCAAGTTATAAGTATTTCTGCCCCTCTCCCACGCCCAGCTGCCAAGATACTGTCTCTTTTACTAGTCTCCTGATGCTCTTTTTCTTTCTAACACTTCGGAAACATTGTGCTCCTAATGAGGGCAAGGCAGCTGGCAAACCTCACTGCAAGCAGAGCATGTGCTGCTGTTACTGTGGGATCACCCTTCCACATCACTTTGTTCATTTCTTCTGCCCATTATATCTTGCAATTAACCAATAAGGATCGCCTCTCTCCTCAACGTTTGCTCAAGGCCTGCTGCTGAGTATGCTGGCTGTCATCCAGCTGTGACCTTTGATAGGTGCTTAACTTCTGTTGCAACTGTACAGCTAAGCCACTAAAAATAAGTGTATGCTTAGTTGGACTGGTGTCAGACAGCAAAATTCAAAATACCAGTCCATTCTGCTGTAGGACACATGAAGAGAGGAACTCATGGATCAGACTGACACTCGTGGTCTCAGTTACCTCAGGGATAGGCTTAAATTGTCCTGGAAGAGGTAGATATGGAATAAGCAGCCTGAAGGAAAACTTCCCACAAAACCGCACCTCTTTGAGAGTGTGTTTAGCAGAACTGAGTCCCACACTAACTGTGGGATCCCTTACAGGCTTAATCACTATTTTACAGCTGAGGAAAATGGGACACAGAGAGTGACTTTTGCAAAAGTCTTTAAGAGATTCAGTGGCTCTTTGCACGTACCAAACTAAACACACCCTCTTTGCCTCACTTGAAAACTAAACCTTTCTTAACCTGCTGGAACTCCAGCTTCCACCAAAAAAATAACAAGTATATGCACAACAGAAATGACAGAATGAGTTGGGAGATTCCCTCAGACATCAGGATCACTGACGACATGCAGAGGAAGAGAGAGAGTAAGCAAAGCTGGAAATAGATTTGCCAATGAATTTCTGGGCTTAAAAGAATCTGGACGATGACCCTTTTGGGCCCTGAGAAACTTCCACTTCTGGAATGCAAGCGCAGCTGCCTCCTGGGCACAGAGCTGCAGTCACATTGGGGCAAAAGCCCCAGTGGCCTGCACCACAGGAGATGTGCCAAGCGTGTCTGCCAGGCAGCAGCTCTCACCGTGATTTAACTTCATATTGGGTTTTTTTACAGAACAATTCCTCTTACTGGGATTTTTTTTTAAAGAAGAATCAAGATCAATTTGCTGTAGAAAGGAGCAGGAGAGCTACTTTCCATTAGCTGTAAATCAGACGAACAATCACAGCAAGGAGAAATTTCATTCCCAGCATTGAACATTTTGTAACAATCATGGCAAACATTCATCTAGAGCTCCTCTGCAGTTACAAATACTGCACAGATCAATTACTAATGTACTGCAAAATACAGTAAAAATCAAACTGCACTGCCAAGTAATTGAATTCTGTGCATCTGGGATGCTTTTAGCCTTGCATTTTTTCCTCATTAATGTCAAACATCCAGTCATTCTCAAAAGGTTTAGCCATCATTTTCTGAACCTTCCCACACCATTGGATGGGATAGTCAGCAACACCAAAATGCCCTCCCTCCCCAGTTATAAATATAGTTAATAAAAATTACAGTTTGGTCAGCTCCCTAATTTCACTAAGCCTCTCATTACAGAAAGCTGCCACACACTCAAAGCATTACAAAGCACAGAGGTTGCCTGGGTGCCTCAGACTGGGCTTTGGACAGGACCTCTGCCCTTTCTGAAGCCTGCTGAAAACCCAGCCCATGCTGCTGACATGGGAGACTGACTGTAGGAACCGGCATCTCCCAGCCTTCGTTTCAAGAGGTGGATCCCTTCCCCCAGCAGGCCACATATTTGAGTCCACCCAAACAGCAACTCCAGTTCAATCAAGTCCTACCACTCGTTGGTACAAGTTGGCGTAATCACCTGAATTGCAGCCCCAACTGCAAACATAGCCTGGGAGAATCCTTCAGGAAGCAAAGTCCACAACGGTGGAATGACCAGAAAAGTTAAGATCCATCTGACTCCTGAGGGCCAAAATCCAGAGTAATCACTGTGACCTTTAGAGCCTCACCCTCTCTATAGTACTTGACAGGAATCTGCATGTCTTTCTTCCCACCACAGACCACCTGCCCTTCTACACACCAGACCAGCACAGAAATAATTTCTGTTGAACAGAAGCCCCCGTTGTACTATTAGAGCCCCTACACAGTGTTCAAGTAATGCAGAAGAATGTCCCTGAGCAACCATAACCTGCCTGCAAGTTCAGCTATAGCAAGGGATAGATGTTCAAATGTTTCCCTCCCTTACTTGATTTATTATTCTTAATTAAGTGGTTGGTTTGTTTGTTGAGCATTCTAGAAGCAATTATTCTTGTTTACATTTCCAGCAGTGGTGTAACCGTATCCCTAAGCTGCCAGCCTACCTTGTCTTTTCAGTTTTGTTTTTAATGTGAAAAGTGATTTACAGGCTATAGAGAAGGCCAGTTGGCTCAATCAGGGATTAGTTAGAAAGATTTTCATTTTCAAAAAAACAATAAGCAAGAAATAAACAAAAACCCCAGAGCTTCCATGAGGTCCTTTTGTCTCCACCCTTCTCAGAAGCATCCCCATGTAGTCTCAGATAAATCTCTGTTGTAGTCTCAACTAAAATGTTTCTTCCACATACACCCCCAATGTGAGACACACCGTTTGCAATCCGATTTCTCTTTCCTACACACCAGTAGCTTTACCTTTAGCAGAGCTCCTGTGCTCCAGAGAGGCTGCAGGGCTCTTGAAGAGCTTTGAGGATGGAGATGGCTAACAGAAAGGGTCATGCTGTTGCTGCAGTATTGCTAGATTTTGTGCATTTTGTCAAAGCAACTTGAAAAGTTAACTAGTTCAGGTCTCACTTCACTAAGCACATCACACACGAAGTAAACAAAGCACTGTAGCAGTTAAAAAAAAAAAAAACAACAAGAAAAAAGTAAAAAAACAGATGAATTGAGTCTCAATTAGTTCCCTGCTCTAGCAGCCCTTCCCATCTACAGGATGGATGGTAAAGATCTGCAAAATCTCAAAAGATCTGCAGTATAATTTGCTTTTTAAAGCGTGTCTGCTATAAAACCCTGTACTGGAAAGTGAACAGGTAATTTTTCCTCTTTTCTACTTGCCTTACAGAGTAATCAGTCAAGGAAGTCAAGTTTTTCCCCTCCAAAGAAATCCCTCAGTTTATCTTGGCAAGGCCAAGCTGAACCCTGAACGCTGGGCTGCTGGAGGACTACGAGTATGCCGAGTACCAAAGCCAGGATGGGCACTGATGTATGGCAGAGACACAGCTGGGACTCAATTTCAGTGCAGGCCAGTTTATTTCCCTCCAGTAAGATGATGATAAAACATCTCCTTTCTAAGGCAGGCCACGATTCCACGCAGCACGACAGCCTCTGCCACATTTCTTGGCACACAAATCTAGCTGGCTACGTAACAGCCAACATATCGGAAGCGCAGAAGAAGCCAAAAGCCACCAGATTTCTTCCACAGTAGAAAGCTGGTGCCAGGACTGTGCTACATCCACTCTCTCAAGACCAAATAACCAGCAACAAAGGAGGAGTTTTCTCTTTGATAGAAAAATGTCTCTTCTTCCGAGTACTATGCCACCACAGGCTGGAAATCTATCTGGACATTGCTAACAGCCAAGACTTCCTTTGCCAACCTTTTTTTCGTATATATAATTTTATTTTAGCACATTTGCTTCTGGCTAAAATTAGGAGAAGAAGAAAGAGCAAGAATAAAGAATGAATCAAAAGCCAGGTTAGTGTCTTGGGATACACCAAAGAAGATTCACACTTAGGCTAACTTTAGGGAGACGCTTTGGATTACTTCCTTTACCATCCAAGCCAAAGAGAAAGCAAAGCCAGAAATGCAATACAGGTACCGTGGTAGAAAAGTCACAGCTCCTACAACTTGAACTCTTCTTAAGGCTGTTCACAACAATGCCACAAATATTTGTTTGTGACAAAAATCAAAGAAGGAGGGGGAACCAAGACACCTAGCAGAAGTCACTGAGCACCCAAGGAAACGAGCACCCCTTCTCTCCCCCACAGTAGCAGCTCTCTAAGTTCCCCGCATCTCTAAAGGAACAGGCCCCATTTTACCTCCCCTTCACTTTCACCTCCAAAGGCAGAGGAATGGAGTAGCTTGTGTGACTGATCTTTCACCTCCTCACCCATCTCTCTGCTTCCCATTCAGTCATTTTCTCAGTTACTTTCCACCTGCCTCAAAATATATTTGAAGAGCCCTTTTACAGTAATCTGAAATAGTTTCTAAAGCCAGTGCTCAAAAATTTTCCTCCTCTCCCTCTCACTTCTAACTATATTTTTAGCTTGCTCCTGGTGGTTTTTATAGCTCTCCCAATCCTCTCCTTACTGAGCCAGCTATACTGTTACAAGCCACCTATTTATTGCTCGTACTACTCTTTACATCCCCATTTAACTACATTGGCCTCAGATGAGCATTAAATGATACGAGCTTCGAGCTGCAGTCTCTCTGCCCATTCCTGAATTATAAAGAAGCTTGATTACCCCGAAACCAGTGATGCTAAGTACCCCTACAGAGAGCCCACAGGGGTCTCCAATCTGCTCTCTGTGCCCCTCTTTCACCCATGGATGCTCCGTCTCTCCTTTAGAACTGAAGGATGGGACGCAATAGGGAAATACAGACCTGTAAGTCCCCACATCTCAGACTGCTCACCTACAATGGTGTTTCCCCACATATACTGAGTTTAACTGGACAGAAAACAGCCTTGGGAGAAGAATTATTAGGCACTCTACTAAAACTACCGCCTCTCCCCCATGCTCTCTAATACTTTACTTAGCTTATACATAGGTTAGAAACATGTTTTCATTGTATTTTGTTATGCTCCCTAAAATAGCCCACTGAGAAAAAGCAATAAAAGGCAACTAACCGCTCATTTAAGCCTGCAATAATGGGAGAATGGGATCATTACCTATACTGCCATTAGCCCACACACCTTAATTACTTTGTATTTCACTCTTTCTCCAAACTTCTTACAAATATCCATTACCTCTAATGATGGCTGGAACACTAAACCCAGCCATAAGTCACTACTTGGTCACTTGTCTCACAGCTACAGTTAACTTCCACACTCTGACACAAAGCTATGCAATAGGTTGGCTTTTTAGGACTACTTATCCTTAAATTTTCCTTTAGGCCTGCTGCTTTACTGCTTCCATATGTATGCTAGAGAGTCTCTTCCACTTCTGCTTCTGTATGTCCCATGGAAAAAGGTGTATAAGCCTGACACTGTCTTAAAGCAAAAGCCCCAGGCCAGGAAATGTTCAAGTTTTCGTATTCCAGATTCTGAACTGAAACAGAATCATGTGGCCCCTGGCAAAGGTGGCGTTAAAAATCTGAGCTGAGATCTCAAGAGCCACAGGTTCCTAAACAACACTAGATACCAGCCTTCTTACTCTCCATGAGTTCAAGCATCCACTCCGACAGCACAAACTCCTGTAGGTATTGAAGTCAAATAATCAAGTCTAACAAGGAAACAACTTTCCCCAGTGTCAATGCAAAGGCAGAAGATATCACACAATATACGTCAGAAAGAGACTTCTGGGGCTGGCTGGCTAGCACCACACCTTGTGGTGAGCCAGCTGGTCATAGTGCAGGTACAAATGCTCCACCGGACTCAGCACTTCAGATGCACAGTAGGTCTTGGCTGCTGTGCAATAATAGATCCTGTCATACACCTTGAAACAGAAAAGGGCCCAATTCATTCTGACCCATCTGGGGTGTAGTTGTGATTGCTGGGACTGAGGTTAAAATAGCTCCCAAGGGTTTCACTTGGCTTTGCTTTCTTCACAGGTATTCATTCTCCTTGCCTTCAGCATTGGTGTCGTTGGCTTTCAGCAATCAGTCCTTAGCTTTACAAGCACAGCATTAGGTAGATGCTAGAACAGCTGGTACTGTAACTCCATCAGAGTAGGGCAGCAGATTTCCATGAGCATGAAACTTCTTAATTGGATGCCTCAGCATTATGAGATATGACCTTGTAGGTCTGTCGCTGTGCAGTCCTTGAATGAGTGACACCATCAATCTGTCATTTAAGACGCCAAATCCAAACTTCAGATGCTAATCCATCAGTATAAGAATGCATCAGATCCAGTCTGATACAGGTGCCTATGAGAACTATCCTGGGATGTGTAAAGAAAAATGGTGTCTCATCAAAAGCTGAACCAGCAATCCTAACCATGGGCTACAAAGCTTTACCAGCAAAAGACGCCTTTTACTGCAGCAGACTTATAACCACAGACTAATGTGTCTTTGAACTCACTTCTCTGTGCATCACAAGCCTTCAACTGCTGTATCCTACAGAGCATGGCAGAAATAACTGAACCAGCTCCAAAAAGCAAGAGAGGTATCAGAGGCAATAGAGACAAGCAAGGATGGCGTTCCAACAGAACTCTTCAGTCCTGCTCAATTGGCTTGACAGTTTCTAAAACCCTAGTGAACTTGAGTGTACCGGCATGGACTCCTGTTCTACAATACATAGCATCAGCATACTGATGCTACAGGCCATCACCAGTCATGAACCAAGCCGCCAAGTATGAATCCTGGGCTCCTATCCTCTAGACACTGTGACATTTGCCAACAGCACCTCTCAGTGCATTCACAGGTTCCACTCATCCAGCAATACTGGCAGTAAAATTGTCTCTATTTTCTCCTGTCCTGTTTCAGTTTGAAGCACAAAGCCCAAAGAGAAGAGGTTGTTCAAACTGTCGCAATTTGCTCTGTCACACCAAGAGACACTTTCTAGCCCAGTGCTGAGATTTCAAAATGGAACAATAGAAGCTGGCACCTGCCCCGGAAGATGTGAGAGATGGCACTGCCCCACCTGAGGGCTCTGACACAGTTTTAATGTGTGGTCAGTGTCAAACCAACATAGCTTCACCAGCCTGGAACAACCAAGGAACTTGCTCCTCATGTCAGAGCCCTACTTCCTCTTCAGATGGTGCAGCTGCAGAAACTGGTAACCATGACGGCTTTCTAATTCGCAAGTAGGACTCCTACTTCCTTAGAATAACTTCCTTCCAAGCCAGATCCGATTGCAGAGTCAGGATCAATCTGCTGGAAGGAAGATTACTGTGCTGTGTTTTAAGACAGTTAACAAGGTAGCAGTTCATGCCTGCTGTGCACTCTCAGGAAGCGGAAGACAGGTCCGTTAGCAAGAACACTAGTCACAACACAGACTCTGTTTTTAAATGCAGGTGAGACAAAGCTAAACTAAGAACTCACATGCTGAAGGAAGGGATGAACATAGGGATGCCTCTTTCCTCATCCAGTTTTTCTCTGCAGCCAATTTTTGTTTTAAAAGTAATGGGTCTGTTGCCAGGAGCTCAGAGAACTCCTGAAAAATCAGTGGCTGTGGGACAGGTAAGAGAAACCCTAGTCCTCAGTGGACAGAAACGATACTGATCAGCCCTCTACTCCAACCTGCCAGGTAAGGCGGCATCCACTGGGTACCCACAGCCCAAGTCTCTAAGAGCTCTTCCCCACCACCCGCTGAAATATTACTCCCCTGGTTGCTAATTCTATTACACTGTTGATTCAACAGGAGACACATGCAAGAGCGCCTTTTCAACACAAAGCGCGTGATGACAAAACACTGCCAGTGCTACAGAATTCACACAGAAAGTCCCATTTCACCACTGTACTCTGCCACACCTGCCTGAGTTACACCAGCAAAGCTAGTCAAATGCAGCTCTTGTAACAAAGAGCAGAAGAAAGTTGGGGAAGTGAACTAAGGGCTTCCAGCCCCAGTAAATCAAGAGCTGATACCCTGATGCATTCACAAAGAGTTGTCTACCTCTCCGATTCATCTCGGAGCCATCATGGTTTCCAATATATTGAAAATGGATCCTTTGTGGATCCAATAGGATTAATCACATGCTTCGAGTGATGCATGTTTTTAAATATCTAGCTGATTCATACTCATATGGACTGAAAGATCTGCTCTGTTAGCTATCAGTCCTAAAGAAGGGTGAGGTGTTTCTAAAGAAAATACCATCTAATAATTAACTGAAACCCTGAACTTCCACCTTTTGCTGCAATTTACCCTATAATTTCCATTCCAGACTACACAAAAAGTGTGTTTGCTTAGCTAATAAAACCATTTAGCCAAGCAACCCTCTTGCTTAGGGTTCAGAACAAATCTCCTTTGGTTCAATTTTATGTGTCTAGGTAAGCCCTGTTATCTGCAGCAAGCTATCTCTCAGCATGCCAAACACATCTATTAAACCACAGTAGCTCAGTTACTGTTACCTTGATGCTCAACAACCTGGTACCAGTCCTTGAGAAACACCAGTGATCAGCAGACACATTGCAAAACTCCAATCTGCCTTTCCAAGTCTTCACCACTTTGCAAGCTGTCAAAATTCTTGTCATCTTGAAAGTTGCCGATGGGTAACTAAAGTTTAAAGAAAACAAGACAAAACAAAAATCTGCTTGTATGTATTTCTTCAGGATTTGGTGCAGACAATACACTCTTGCAGATCACAGGGGAAGAGAACAGAGACCCAGCAGGTGTGCTGGACTGACTGTACAGCGCTGCCCTACACCTTCCCGTTTATTCTGCCATTAAAAGTCCCTGCTGCAGCCCCACCTCCTCCCGCCCCTCCTTGGAGGGGTGCTTGCTTAGACACCCTTGCAACACTTTTCTTCAGGTTGGTCTCTGAGCACTGTTGCAGGGGTTGCATCACAGGCCAGACACTACCTCTGCCTGCTGGAAGACAGCAAAACCTGCTAGAGAAATCACAGCCACAGCAATGAAGACAGTCCTCACACTCTGAAACAAATACTTTACATTTCAGTAAGAGACAAGGAACAGCACCACTTGTTCTCCTAACAGCACGTGGTCTAGGCAAATTAAGACAGACTGTTCATAGCGTGCTTTTGATTGCTCTCCAACGTGTGATCTGGGGTCTGCACGTTAGCTAGTGGGACAGCCTGTGACGGCTACAAGCATACTTGTAGTAAAAGAAGTAAAGTGGGAAGACCAAATTCTGTGGAAAGCCGTAGTCTTTTTATTCTGTGTTTGGAGAGTACACAGTCACTAGAAGCCCTAGTGCAGGTCCCAAAGTGCTGCCCCTCCCCAAATAAATGAAAAGGACATCACCAGGAAAAATAAATGGCTGCAAGAGAAAAACATCTTTTGGTAAAATTTCAACAGACAACAGCTGAAATAAGGTGAAATGTTCCATATGCTATCTCCTAACTGACTACAGACCTTTGTAATATCACATATTCCCTATATCCCTACACTATAGTCTTCAAAAAGAATCATGTCCCCCATTAGCAAGACATGAAAATGCCTAATGAAGACAAAAGCCGTGGGACAGGCATTCACATTATTATTCTTCAAGAACTACAATGGTGAGGCATCTTTTGAAACCCAGGTGATCAAAGCTTCAATTAGCTCAGAGCAAGAGGAAAAAAAAAAAAAGAGATATACAGACTTTTTTTTGCAGCTGAAAATATACTACTGTAAAGGATTTAGGTAACCTTTTCTAACCACTGCCAGTAATAATCAGGACTTCTTTGTATACAGCGGTTTGAGATTAGTCTAAATTGACACCAGTATCACATGAAAATTTTTCGTGCGCAGCTCATTATAGCACCAGGTTGAAGCATCATGCACGTAATAAAGGACAGTGAAGAGAGGGCAATGGGTTTGGGTACCCTCTATGATGTGGACAGCTTGTTGGAGACTTGGGTGAGAAACACATGGGAAAGGCCTGAATCCAGATGATTGGAAGAGACAGACAGAGATAGGGTGGAAGACAGACTGGGTGTAGAGGAGCTCACTGCTTTACCATGAGCTTTACAACTGTGCAGAGCTGGGAGAAGCAAGCCAACAATGCTCCCCGGTAACCTGACTGTGGTTTAGGAAAACATAACCATTTTTCCTACAAGAAGATACCTGACAATCATTCTGACTCATAGAAGGAGCTTGAGAGACTCGGATTTCACTTTTTGCAAACAAAAAAAAAAAATACAGGGAACTTGGAAATGTTTTTGTTAGCTATTCCTCTGTTTGCTTGGCTCTAGCCTGTAGTGATCCAGGCTGGAGATACATGTGGGAGAGGAGACATAGAGAAAGCAAAAGCATGCTTGTAAGTGAATGGACTGCAAAGACCTATACCTTGTACTAGAAAGGTCATTTTAATATACAAACAGACGTGTGCTCACACATGCAATTCAGAAGCCAGCTTTCTTCCAAAGTCACTTTTCACATTATGTTAGCTTTACACTGCCACGAATGTCATACATAGCATTTGGAAGGTTACAAGTATTATGTTTGTTATGGCTATACTGAAGGGCAAATTCTGCACTCCATTTTACTCTCTACCAACATCAGGAAGTTACTTTGGGCCCTGGATATACACTTGTTTGAGCCAGAACCAATTCACACTGCCAGTTTCAGCACCCTAACTGCTAATTCCTAACTACCCTCTTCCACCACCTGAGTTTCAATGTGGCTGCACAACGAGGTAGATGGATCCAGCTAAAAACTAACCCTTTCCTTTCACCATGAGGCCGTTCATGAACACAGGAGTGAGCTGAGAAAGGACCATGCCTTTTGGCAGAATGGCATCTTTTGCCCGGTGGAAACAGCTGCATAACTACATCATGAACTAGATTCTGTTTGTCAGGGATCTGCAGTACAAACACAGATCTCATGTGGCAGCTGTATTTTAAGAATGAAATGCTATATGGGGGAACAACAGGCAAACCCCTCTTTCCTTCATCGTCTCCACAGCAAGGATGCCCCATTGACTACTGCTATAGATTTGACCCTGCTGCCTTCCCTTTTTTTCATCCATGTTTTATTATCAAAATTGATTAAGCCCACCTCAGACCTTCTGAGATTAGGAAGGTTATCCCTCTAGTGTAAGAACCACCTTCCTTTTCAAAGCCTCCACCATGATGGAGGAACTTCCCTCTGCCAAAAACAGGAAAAAACATCCAAGCTATTTGTCTCACTGCCAACATGCTAAAAAGAGGTGATGAACTGTTGACTCTTTAAGGCCAGAAAATACATCAGGTATTCCTGAGAGAAGCCTCAGTTCAGAAAAACCTGTCAACATACAAACAAGCCTTCTGTGGTTTGGACAGATCTTGAGTATGTGCTTCACGTAACATAAAGACCTTCAGAAGAGGCAGAATCACTAAGAAACAGGGAATAAATAAGGAAAAAGAAACCAACATAGAAGAGTGGAAAAAGGAAAGCAGAGAACAATGTTTTTATGGAGATGCAACCACACTGCGTGAGCTTAGAACTTGCCTGCCAGTACATGACTTGCAATCGTATTGTCCCTTCAGGAAAGGAAGTTTGGGCCGGGGCTCTGGAGGAAGGATGCATATCAGAGAAATCAGGAATGTAAAGCCATGAAGACAGAAAATTCACTCGGACAAGAACAGTTCAAATACTTGCAAGGGTAGGGGGGAAGTACTCACAACTCGGGCTTCCTTAACATGGTCTTAGACTTGGCATAGCTGTTTAGAGAAACGCAGACTGCCTTTTATTTCTATTCATTTACGCTATATCCTACACAGATAGGCATAGGACAAGGAGAGCAAAGTGCTCATTAATATGAGGAGCTTTTTCTGACTGTTTACAAGTGAAAAACACCAGAAATAAAATTCATCACACAGTCCCACTGTACCATAAAAATCAAACAAAATCAGTGGTCTGTGGCCTTGTAAATCCCCAGGGCCAAGATATTCAAAGAAAGCTAAGTGCCTACATTTTCAGAAGCTTAAAACAAACTGCTTGATTTTCAGAAGAGAACTGCTCAGAGCACTTGAGGCCCTGCTTAGGTGCCCCAAAATGGAAGCTCCCAAAGCCACTCATCAGAGCTGGCAAGCGCTGCTATAAGCAATCAAGCTATGCAGGATTTTTCATTTTCAAGTTCTCTGTAAAAATCACAAGATAGTTCTGTTCTTACTTGAAAGACAAGAGATCAGAGCCAATTTGGGGGCACATTGGCCCAGATTCACGTCAGTGCAAGTCCCAAGTAACTGCCTCCAGCTCAGTGGAGCTCCAGTGGCATAAGTCTCCCCTGGATTGGGATGAGCGTAACAAGCAGCCCACGAGAATTGCTTGGACTCTCCTTCTTGTAGCTGAGATCAGAGAGGAGTTTTTTTCCCCACGTGTCCTTCAGATGCTTTTGGAAATCTCTCCTGCCATCTGTCAGGCTGTGTCTGATTTCTGAGCACCCCATCTTGCCCCGACTAAAACACATTTCAAAAATATTGAGTGGAAAAGCAGAATAGTTGAAGGTGCCAGCAAAAATGAAATTCTCTCCTCCCACGGGGAACAAGACAAATACTCTCCTCCATCCCTACAGCTAGCAGAAAAGCCCTCAAAGTGATTTGGAAACCCTGACTTCCATTTCAAGGCAAGCTCCACTTGCTTCCCAAGGCACTTATAGGAAGAGTTTCGAAAGCACCTGAATAGTATTAAGATTTGCCATATATTTTCTAATCAGGTGTTAGTTTCTCAAGCAAGATCACTGCAGTGGATACAACAGTAAGTTTGAGCTAGATAACAATTTTTGTTCACAGAATACTGCTAACAACTCTATCAAACCCCATTACCTCAGAGACTGCAACTTACTTTTTTTGCAGTGTGTAGGGGGGGGAATAAACTGAAGTTATCTTGTTCACATGCAAATTAACTAACAGCATCCAGGCATCCCCTATCACCTGATCCTCTTGGATTGCTGCAGGAGAGAAAGCAAGCTCAGTTACACTTTTAGATGTGCTGCTTTGAGCCAATCTTAGATCAAATGAAGCATTTCAAGAAAAACCCACAATGTTTAGAAAACATGGTAATTGTGATGCAGAGTGCGACAAGCCAAGAATTTCAAAACTAAGGCCGATCTTCACCTGAGTATATGGAGAAAAACTGAGAGGAATAAGAATCAAGCGCAAGCCTTGCCCCTCAGCTTTCCTGACTTCTGTTATTTAAGCTACAGCCAGAACGTGTTTTTTTTCCACAGTTTGTTCTATTTTAGAGGAGATCTGGGGAAAAGGGTATTTTAAATTTTAATGGGAGAGGTTCATAGCAGATCAAAACACAATCTTCAGATTCGGGTGCTGCATTTTGATTCACCCTTACCAACTCACATGATCATACATCCTGACTTTTTTCCTTCTTTCTGAAGTCCAGCCAAACAGTAGCAGTTCATTATTAGAGAACTTCAGCAAAAAAGGTTTGTAGATGCGATAAAAAATTTTAAGACATGGTTCTGACTTCAGCACAGAAGGTAAATTTTAAAAAGTTACATTTCAAATTCTAGCAAATTCAAGTCTTGCCAGATCCTATCTTTTTCCAGACAGAAAGTCTGCATTAGCAGAAACTGATGGTTTCATATATTCATTCAGGATTTCTGGACAGCTAGAAATACTGGCTGTGTCCACTCTGCCTGCACAGATTGACTTTCTAGAACTCACACTTGGAGATCGAAGTTTAATGGAAGCATCAGATCTCCTGTGTGTGCGCAGCTCAACAGCACACCTGCTTGGAAGGCAAGTCTGGCACTGCCCTGCAGTTGGGAATTCACATCACATGAACCATACTGCATATCCACAAAGATATGACTGGGAAAGTTCATGAAACCTGGCACAACAATACGTGCAGGTTAGTATGAAGCATAATTTGGGGGAATGGCTAATCCCTTCTGCAAGACCTGGGATCTGACAGCTCCTGCCAACTGGTACCTTGACAGAAGTATACTACAAATAAATATATAGATGGAAAAAAGATCAAAGTTTGGCCACAGCAATTCCTCTTCCCTTTCAGTTTCAGTCAAATTTTGAGTAAACAGCAGACATCCCAGCCTGTATGCTCTCTTATTGTTGCAGAGTGCCTTCATGTGGCGTAAACATTGATAACCACTTTTTTGCTTGCCTAACTTACTGACAAGCCAAATAAACCTTATTAAAAATCCACCTGCTTGATTCCTCAGAGATGGAGAGACTGGTTGTTATCGAAAAAGCCAAGCATTGCTGATTGTTGACTTTTCTTTTACTTATTATTCTACCATGGATCTGCATACATTTGGATAAAACTGTGAGCTTTCATCCTCCTATTCCAGTTTCAGTAAAGCAGAGACTGGATGTGACAATAGTCCAAGTAAACTAGACTTCACCCTAAACATTTTTCTACCCTGAGCTTCCCAAAGAATACCAAATTGCTTTTAAACTGATAAAAGACAGAAGTTTAATTGAATATAAACTCAGATGATTTTTTTTTTTGGATGGAAACAATTCCAAGTGACAAGGCAAGAAGAACAGGAACTAAAAATGGACTGCTCCTAGCTGCCCACTGTGTCCTTATAGGTGTGCTCTTGCTTGCCGCTTGTTTTCCAGCCAACTCAGTGCCTTCCTGAAATGCAAACTGCTCAGTCCTCTCCGGTCCCTAGTCCTTTCTACCCCTGAGACCTGGCTTTTTGCTCTCTGCTTCCTTCCAAGGAACTAAAAATGGACTGCTCCTAGCTGCCCACTGTGTCCTTATAGGTGTGCTCTTGCTTGCCGCTTGTTTTCCAGCCAACTCAGTGCCTTCCTGAAATGCAAACTGCTCTGTCCTCTCCGGTCCCTAGTCCTTTCTACCAGAGACCTGGCTTTTTGCTCTCTATTTCCTTCCACAGTTTCTCTGCATGAGTAACATTCTCCCAGCTCCTTGAAGTGACTCTCCTGCCCACCACACTCCATGGGTCCAGAAAGTTGCTTTCCCTTGAGCACGCTTCAGAGGAAAGAAGTCACCCTCCTTGTCTACAGAAGTTCACTTTCCCCCATTACTACTCACAGAAACACAACAAAAAGCAAGAATGAACAAATCAATTGTTGCATCTTTTTTTTTTTTTTCTTTTTTAATTTGCCTGTGTGGTAGTGGCAGGCACTTCTCTTGTAATTCCCTCAAAATCTCTGTGATCCCCCTGATTTGTCAACCAGTAACACATCAGCCTGACAGGGCAGCTGATGTCTTACTTTACAAATAGGCCTGCTGCCTTCACCGGGAACTATTCCCTAAAGTCATGCACGATTTTGTAAGCGTGGCAGCTATAAGATTTTAAACTATATGTAAACTATATAAACTAAACATTCAACTATAAGATTTTAAATGCACAGTTTTACCCACCCGATTAAAATGTATCGGGGCAGCATACTCTGCACTCATCCACAACTCCACTCCATTGTTTCCTTATGCTGACTGATTTACTTTGCGGAGAGTTTCAGAAAATCTGCTCTGTTCAGCTCCGAGTGTCACTGAGAAAGGCCTTCCTGTTGAAGAAAAACAGCTATTGAATAACATGGTTGAGTAAAAAATGTTAGGGAGAACATTTGGAAAAATTTAACTCACAGCCATCATAATGATGGCAAGTTGATATCAGATCAGTTACATGATCAGATGCTTAATTTTTTTTTGCCTTTTTATACCTTCACACTCATTTATTTTTTTCATCCTCTGCATCTACTAGCCAAAGACTCAGCTAAATATGGAGAGAATACAAGGGCAGTTTTATGTGTTTCCAAAGACAAAGCTGTAAAGATTTTATTGATAGCTGTAATTGGATCGTAGAGCTCAGCCTGAAAAGCAGAATTAAGTCCTGTCTTTACACCTTTTCCCTTTGTTTTCATATACTTTTCTACTTGATTCTTTTTCCTGCAAGGATAGATTCTGACTGCTATCTCTGCTAACTAACACCTCACACTAGAAATGGCAAGAATCCTACCAAACTTTAACTATTTCCTGCAGAAGGGAATAATCAATATGAAAAACAGTACAAAATCTGTTTTTAACAGCACAACGAAATCTTATTCCTAAGTCTCAACCCTGCAGTCCTCGCTCACAGAAAACATGCATGTCTAGGTGAAGGAGAACTCACCTATCTGAGCCCTGAGCCAATGTAAATTAATGGAAAACATAATGTGCAAGTGTTCTTTAAATAAGATGCGCAAACCTCAGGTGGTGAGGGCTTCAGATACAGTGCAAAATTCAGCCTGTTCTCCTCATGGGTCTTTGGCTGACAAAAGGTCAGTCTGAAAAAAACATGGATACGTTCATACTTTCGGATGGAAAACACAGTAAGTATAACTTGAAACATCTTCCTAATTCTGACTGAATGTCACTTTTTGTTTGGGAGACCAAACAAACAAAAAAGTATACAGAAATGTTTTAAACAGAGTTGCTCAAAATCTAATTTTATGAAATACTGCAAGTAGTTATTTGAACTACTGCAGAACTTTTTTTTTTAGAGAAACATATTTTTCCTCTTTTAAATTAAAATTTTTCTTTTGTTTTGTTTGTTTTCAAAACACAAACGAAAAAGCAAATGTCAGTTAAAAAAAAAATAAATGAAGTCTTTCATTTCGGTATTTTAATTGAAATGTCAAAAAGCATCAGAATCAAACTGAGATGCAGTTTCAGTTTTCTTCAAAAATACTAGTTCAGTCTAGCTGACAGCTAATAGTAGTTTAGTTCTGCAAGGTAAATGCTTACCGGTGGAAACAGACCCTCATGCCCAATGCAGAGTTTTATAAAATGAAGGAAACATGCCTCAGAACATCCAAAGTATCCAGGGGCGGTAGCAAATACCAAAGGGATTCAGGATACAAAAGTGTTATCGATCAATCAACAGGCCCTGTGACAGTTTCCGTTAACATCTTATATGATAGTTTTAAAAGCCAATAATGACTTTTCATTTTGTAAAAGGAAAAAATACTGTAACAAAATAAATTTCTTATTAATTCTGACTTGCCTACCTTGGCACCTCCCTTCTTTTCCAAATTTTGTGTATAAGCAGTAATCAAGACAGCCTTTTAACCAGTAAAGTTTATATAATGCTTGACAACAAGACTGTTATATATCTATTCCAAAGTTAGAGAAAATCCATTTTCAAGGAGATTAAACTTTAAGGCTTGAGCAGCCCAGGGTACACGCATCTGCTGTCTGGGATACAGAGCCCATGCTTCACCCAAACTTGACAAAGATAAGGCTCTTATCTTCAGCAAGAGAAAAAGAATCAACGTCTTGAAAATGGGTCAAATTCCATTGCCACTGGGATTAGCAGCTCTTCTTAGATCAGCTGACTTGGAAGAAATAGAGAAAACCCTTGCAGTATCTGAAAGAGACTCACATTATTCCAAAAGGCCAATTTCAGAAAACCCTTAGTTAGCTAAAACTGAGTGCTGCCAGAAGAGCATTGCCTGAGGGGTAATAATGACTATACAAAGTGCAGTTTGCTCCCAGTGCCATGACTGAGCACCACACCTCAGACACCACTTTTATTTTCATGTTGATGCAACCAAGGGAGACTGGCCCCAGGAGTCTTAGAGCTACCCGATAGGAGTCTGCAGTGTCTGACTTCAGTCCAGAGCTGAACTCTATTTACTGGAAGATGTTTGGAGGAAGCAAGATTTCTTATTCCCTGACATTTTCTAAAAAGACATTTTTACAAATGGGGGCCAGGATTAGGAGTCATCCCTTTTCCCTTGTGATTCCAGAGGCTCATACATTCCACTGGCCTGTTCCCGTGGATCACTAAAAAGGCCAAACTAGCTTTACGAAATAAAAACAAATCAAAAGGGCTACGCAAACACTGTCTCCCCCGTGCTACACATTCTTTACACAGTTTAAAAATAACATGACCTTACAATGCAAGATTAGCTACATTTGCTCAAGATTCATGTTACGCTTGCTTCTTTCTGTGGCAGTCCTATCATGGGTGAATATTTGATAGGGTATCATACCCCAGGGTGTTTGTTGTAGCAAAGGAAAACAAAATTGACTTGCCCTTGATTAGACTATAAATAAATAGGTTTTTATCTAGAATGAAGGCTACAAAATAAACTGTCCCTGAGCTGCTAATTTATGCATATAAAACTGTGTATGTGCATTCGCACAGGCACATGCTGTGTTCATTAGACAGTTTTGTCATTTTTCTTTGACTTCATAGTCCTTTTTTCCCAGTTAAATATAACTTCACTGAAATCAAAACTTCTATGACCAAATTGTTTTCATGGACATTTTGACCTGGGACAGACCATTTGGTCCAACCTTCTTGGTGGACATCTACAGAGGATCTTGGCCAGACCCATCACACACCACCCTGTGGTCTGTGATCTCAGATCTATGACGAGGGAGACCCAGAAGGGAAGTAAGGAATTGAGTAGAGAGAGAAAAAGCATCCGCAAAAGAGATAAGCACCAGATCAGAAGAGCATGTTATAGACATATGCATTTCCTAGAACAACAGGTCCTCGTAGCTAGGCACTCTGAAACATGATTCACAGTAACTGCCACTGGTAGGACAGCTACCCATTCCCTGGACTACAAAAAACCCCAAACAAAACAGGCTCGTTGTTCCCAGCACATTACTATGCCAGGCCTAAAGCTAGGCTCATTTTGAGGAAAAAAGCAGCTCCACTGAAATGGTGGAACACATAATAGTCCCGATGATTAGCTTATGGGCTAGTACCTTGAGTATTTAGGTAAAGTATCATCCTCCAGCCTTACTCAACCAAGCTTGTCCTGCGCAGGAAATACTCTACTAATAATATGCTTTAACATTTCTTTTACTACAACAGAGGTCATATCCAGTGACAGGACGCACGGGAATGGCTCAAAGCTGCATCAGGGGAAGGTTCAGACTTGACATGAGGAAGCATTTCTTTACCAAGAGGGTGGTCAAACACTGGAACAGGCCTCCTAGAGAGGTGGTCAACGCCCCAAGCCTGTCAGTGTTTAAAAGGCATTTGGACAATGCTCTTAATAATATGCTTTAACTTTTGGTCAGCCCTGAAGTGGTCAGGCAGTTGGACTGGATGATCGTTGTAGGTCCCTTCCAACCGAAGTACTCTATATGAGAAGATACAGAAAGTTTTCTACAGAAAGCTTCTTCCCTAACTTCAAGAGAATAAAAGTGAATTAATCTTCCTTTTGGTATAATATATTTATTCTTTGAAAAGGAAATACACAACATTTCTCTCCAGCCTAGTTTCTTACTCTTTAGCACCAGTCTATGCAGTGCTAGATGTTCCTGATTTTGGTGGGAGGGGGAGTTAACATTTCATCGGATTTACTTAACGTGGCCTTGGCCTCTCACCATATATACAGCATCCCTGATCAATCAGCATTTTCCTTGTTGCTTCATGCCTGGTGCTCCAGATTGGAAGGATATGCAAAATTTGTTTTCTTCTCCACACTCCTACTTTTTTTTTTCTTCCTGTGGTTACCCTGGGGGATAAAAAAAGATAAAAAGCTTTGGCTGTTCTACACTGGGCTATGCACTGAAGCATTTGCTTTAACTTACAGATAGATACACATAAGGCGATACATGCCTGAGGATGGAGATCTCTCTTTAAAGAGCACAGCAAATTCTTGCTATATGGATCTGTAACGTCATCTAGCTGGAAAGGGGGAGAAGGGACATGATTTTGACTGACTGAAAAATACTTTTAGGGCCCGAGAGCAAAGAGGTTTGAAGAAGTAATTGATGCTGTCAGGTAAGTGTTCAGGACGTTAACCCCAGAACTCCAACACTGTCTATTCAGCTAGTATTTTTATAATAGCGAGGAAACTTTGAGTGAGTTAATTATAAAACTATATCATGCTCCATGGGGATGAGAGACACCTGATAAAGTTTTATACCCAGCAATACATACTGCTGTACTTCAACGAATACAGCCCTTTTTCCTTAGCAAAACCCCCAGAAACAGGCTCCTCCCCACAAGGACCAGTTGGCTTAAAGAGAGTCCATGCTTTTGAGCGGGGGCTTTTATTGCACGCCTTAAGAGAATGCACAACCCTGGCAGACATGTGAGTGGGACCAGTGCTGTAGGCTTTGGGGGCAGTTAGGCTGCCCTTTCCCTGAAGATATTCTGTATTGTAATGTCCCCATCACTCATTTCACTCTGACACCTACCAATGTTCTCAGCAGGGTTTAAATTAACCACCCCATGGGAAGAAGTCCCTATATATCCAAAGGCAGCAGGGTCCTAGTTCTTCGTTCATTTGAAGAAGGCAGTATCTCAAATACTGAACCATTTTGTCTCATTCAGCTTCAGGAAAGACAAAGCAGATGATCACTGAGGAAAACTAGGGAGCCCCAGTTCACACTGATAAGGCCAAGGTAGCACAAGATACATTTCTTACTTTCCCTAAGCATACAGACCTCCCCTCGACGAGAGCACAGTAACTAACCACAGGGCTGGAGACACCAAAAAGGCCCATCTGGCTAATGCTCCTCCAACAGCCCTCTGAACCGGCTGGTATCGAGTTCCTTGCACAGCCACAGTCGGGACAGTGTCAACATGGTACAGTACTATCAGAAAAAAACAAAACACCCGCATCTGTGGGTTTGCTTGGGTTAGCCCCACAAGAATCAAAGCTGGGGCCTAAATATATCGAATATATGTGGGGTTTTTTATGCCTACTTCAACTAAGAGCCCTAAACACAGGCTTTAGTGTTCAGATAGTTAACTTCGTGAACACATGTGGTTACAGTATTATCAGATTTTAGTAAAATGAGCAATCAAATTGTAAAGGAAAGTAGTACAAAGGTAGCTTATTCACTTTCCTGTACTGATTAAAGTAATTTAAATACTCAGTTTCCGATCTTCATTCACTGTCATAAATAAAACAAAATCAATTCTATTCATTTATTTCCACTTCCTATGGATTCCATCATGCTACAATCCATTATAACCAAAGCAATCATAAACTACCACATCCAGTGCAATGGAATTGCACTAACCTGAAAAATCCACAAGAGCTAAGTACAACTGGAAAGTTTTCATTTCATTACTCTGATCACAGAGGTGTCAACAACAGCATGTGCTTTGGAGATCACAGCAAAGATGAGGAGTTGGCTTATATAGGCCACATGGTCAAGAAGAGCTTCAGTTTGTCATTTCTGACTTGAGGGAGGTAATAAGGCTTGAAAAATATAGACCTCTCAGAATCGGGAGCACTTAAAATAGCAGGTATCCATACAGTGAGGCGTCCAAGATCACTGGCTGTTATTATCCATGGTAAGCTGACATGTTGTCTGTGAAATTCTGGTTCAAGCCTAGCCTAGGGTTGTTCAAATATGGAACAAAAATAAATTGAAGTGCTGCTTTGTCTGAACAACTGCATATTACTGCATCCACTCCCTGTAACACAGGCTTCTTACAAGCATAATCTCCATCTCAGACAGCTGTCCAGGAATCAGATGCATCCCTTATTGCACAGGAGTCTCTCAGACTACAGAACAGGACCACCAAAGCTGATACATGAAAGCTGTAGCAAGGGAGGCAGTGACTATTTGAAGCGTTAGCATCTGAAGTGTCATAGCATGTCTGGTGCAGAAAAAAAATGAGTTCTCTAAACCAGATTCTTAGGGGTGAGAAAGCTTATCAAGAGACTACTTCGTAAAGAAGCACTGCTGAATTCTTCCAAGCAATGCAGAAGGGCCACGAGTAACAGGGATACAACTTGCTGCTGTCTGAGCCTCACACAGTCTGCCTCTGAGCAGCAAGAAGTCACAGAAACAGAAAGCACCGTTTGAACTAAGCACACAGTATTCAGAAATGATATAGTGGAAAGAGTATATTAGTTGGTAGGCAGGGTGGATGGAGATGCTGCTAGGGACATCATCCACAAAAGAAAGCTTTACACAAGTGTTACCTCTCTCCTGTTCCAGTCAGGGAGTCAGCGAGTCATGCACTCCTGCAATCACATTTAACCTTTCCAGACAACCTAATTGTCTCTCTCCTTCCCTTCTGCCCCTAGCAATCCCCCTGCAGCTGCGGCACACTCAGGAGTGTGCTTTGAAGAACTTGGAAGCTCATTTTGGGCAGCATGGGTCTGATTTCCAGCATCAACAGCAAAAGAAATTGGTCTCAAGCCATGACTTTGGAAAAGACTCAAACTTTTTATTCTGCTGATTCACATGAAGCTTAAAACCTTTACCCATACAAATTTCTGCCTTTGCCCCAGCCCTCCTCCTCTCCTGACCCTTACCACAACATCTCATCCTGGCAAAATACACTCTTTTCATCAGAGCTCTGACCCTAATACATTTACCTGTGCAATCCAGCAGGTAGAACAGCAGTGCTGGTACGCTGTGAATGCTTCCAGTTTTCTGTTTACCACCATCTTCTCATTATCAGCTTCCTAGAACAGATGGACTGTAATTTCATAGGCACAAGAAGATTCAATAACTGGGTAGGAGAGGCAGGAAGGGCTGCTGCTTCAGTAGCAAGAACCCGGAGGAAAAAAAAAATCCAGAAGATTTGGAAGAAATATAAAGACCTGTGTTCAAGCACCAGCCCCATATAGCTGCAGCTAGGGCAATTCAGACTGCCTTCTGTTGCCAATTCTGCCTTTTTTTCCAGGGAAATAGGTTCCACGAGATGCAGCTAAAGACGTGATAAATCTCTTTATCAAGCTACATGTTCCTTCTGTTGGGACGGCACCCATTTTGATAACATTAGTCACAGCACTCCCTAGTAAAGGTCCCTAACAGCATTTCCATCCATCCTGCCAGTAGCTCATATATACTCTCTCCAACTTAGCAAATGATCACGAGGTGAACCGAGATTAATTTCATCCTTTCATTGCTTGCATCCCCCTGGAAAAGTCATGAGTTGGCAACCCTTTTTAGGCTTCTCCACAGGGCAAATAAATAATAACTACAAATCATCCAAGCAAAATAAGGAATGAGAAATTCTTTATGTTTTGACAGTCACCAGCTTTCAAACTCACCACACTGGAAATGCTGTGGTGTTATGCACACCCTTTTCCCACCCTCCACATGCCTAAAATAATACATATGGGACACTTCCATCATATTGCTCCAAGGCTGAGGAACATACAGGCACTAAAACCACATCCGCGTCATTTAGCGTAAATCTACACAGACCTTCACAGGCAAACCTGTGGTTGCTTTGCCTGCGTTCATAATCCATTCAGCACAAGACAAGCGCAAAATAGAAGCTCATGAACTTCAAGGCTTGAGCACAGCACTGCTGCTGACCAAATGAAGGGATTTCTGGTTTCACACTTGTTTTTTCTCCTGCCTCTTGGCTAGGCTTGCCTGCAAAGGGCCACATCAATGTATCTTTAATCATTGAAACTGGAAAAAACATCAACTAATCTAGCCAAGTGAGCACATGATAATCTGCAGAGTAGCAGACATTTTAAGTGCCAAACACCTGCACCACTCTAAATCCAAGAGCCTTCTTTGGGAAGGCTTCCTTGTGCACCAGGTTTCTTCTTGTTTGCATTGTACACTGTTTTGAAAACTCCTTGAAAGGAAAAATTCGAAAATGAGAAATTAGAAATCAGTTAGTTGCAGAACAGAATCCTTGAGGAGGAATATCTTCAGTACAACATGTACACCTATACTCTGAGCAATTCATTTCTCTTCCTTTCATCTGCATCATAAGAGAAGTTACAAGAAAGGGAACTGAGATGAAACATTATTCTTGCAAGGTGGGAAGCCACAAGATTGAGAATGTAGTGAGGAAACTGCCCCTTTGCTTTGAGCAACATTATGAGTTGGCAAAATATTTAATGGCTAAGCTTTAAAAAGCCTTTCTGAAAACAAAAACATGGCAAAATATATAAAACACAAGGAGAGCAAGAAACTCTCCGGCACACAGCAAGCTCTGTTCCTGTGTTCCAGGCAGCGACCCATCCAGAGATGTCACTCCCTGGAGAAGAAAGCGTGGCGCTGTCTTCTAGCACTGCTAGCATGGCTTGTGGCTGAGTGACGGGCAGCTGGGCTGGCCCTGCGCCAGCCGGGATGAGCCCTCCCTCCCAAAGCCTCAGCACAGAAGCTTGCTTTTTTTAAAAGGAAAAAAAAAAAAAAAGCATGCAGCATTATGGACACATCTGAGGTATGAAATAGCATTCTCTAAGGTCAGGTGCACATCCAAGTCTGCATTTCCTGGGGCAGCTCTTTCCCTGCAGACAGTGAGGTCCAGCCTCAGCAAAGCTGTATGAGGGTCACCTGCTGATCTATTTTCTTTGTGTGCTATGCATAAACCTCAGGGGTGCACACAGCAGCACCAAACCCAGCACCACAGCCGAGGAAGAGGAGCTTCACCACACCTGCTGAGATACCCACCAGCTACAAAGTTTCGTTACCACCATTTCTAGCATGCTTATGTTAACGACCGATTGACACTCCAGTCTCTGTTCAGTCATAAAACTGTCAACACAATTAAAAATGTGTCAGAAAGGACAATCCGACTGCTTCCATCCTCTACATTCAAGGTAACTCCAAGCCCAGCTTCACTCCAAGAAGCACCCAGCTGCGTTCAGGGTGTACAAGACACTGGATAGTCTTTGCAAAGAGCCATTCTGAACATCTGAAACATGAGAAAGAGAGTTCAACCGAAGTTCACAGCTTATTAGCCTCTGGAATATTCAACAGGAGACAGAAATCTGTAGGAAATTTGGTTGATTAAGTGGCATTACACATTTATAGGGGGCAAGATTTAAAGCAGTTTATTTAGAAGCTGTCTCAGGGCTTCTGTGTACTGACACTGTTAATTACAGCTATTACTAGCACAGGGACTGTGTTAGGTGATGCTAATGAATACCTGCCTCTTGTAGGTGTGTGACTCACTGACTCTACCTGCAGGAGGGAAGAGTGGCTGTAAGAGGATCTGTAAGCTGCAGGAAGACTTCTAGGATACCGGTTGAGAGGAAACATTTTGGACTGCAATTGAGCCACAGATTTTATCACAGCCCATCTCCGAGCAGTAGGAGGCTGACTGTGCACTACCTGCTCTGACTAATTTGCATCAGAATGGGGATCTCTCCTTCCCCACCAGCTGCCTTCCCTTTTGGATCTAAAGTCTGAAAATGCTGGCCACAGCATTCATGAAATGGACCGATCTCTACCCAGTTTCCCTGAAGGAGATGAGAAGCTCTGAAGAAGTCTGCCCTCAGAGCCAGCCACCACCTCCCTCTCCAGTGATGGGAAGAGCCACAGAAACACAACAGTCAGGAACAAGCCTAGCAGGGGCAGCGGACAGGAATCAAGGCGAGTGATCTCGGTGGGGAATCCAGGAGGACTGATCTTCAGAGAGCTGCAGAGAGTGACGGGTGCTCTGAGAAACAGCAGATACCTGAAACCTACCAGAATGGCGAACCTGGGACCTAATGGCACAGATTTACTGACCAGAACAAATCTAGATAAATCTGTTACTATAAAAGTGGATGTGGAGAATGACTATCAAGATACCGGCACAGGTGCCAAAGCATTGCTGGATCAGAACAGACCTTGCAATGCTGCCTGGTTGTCCCAATTGCTGATGGTATAGACACTTGAGATTGAAGGTCCTTTAAAAACATGACACCCAACAGTTTACCAAAAAACGATTTGTACACTGAACAATAGCAGATTCCATTATAAGGAAGCGGTAAAGGGTACCTTCACAGGGTACCAAACAAAACAACAGGGTCCTTTCAGTGCCCCTCAGAGTCCTTAGATCACCTGTAAAGCCTAATTTTATCGCTCAGTGTCACAAAGACGCTGGTCACTGCCACCCCAAACTGTTCACGTAGCTAAGCCAACAAGTCAACAGTCATGCTTGTGCACTGCTCGTCCTGTAGACGTGCAAAGGTGAAGGCAGGGGCAGACAGATGTCAAATACAGAGTCAGGGTGAGCAATCAGCCATACCCACATCATGTTTTCATCGGCAATCACATCCAATCCTCACACTGAACTTTAAAGACAGCGTTAAAGATGCAAGTGCCCTACACAGAACTGCTTTAGTCATAACAGTAAAGCAAAAGAAATCTGACTTGATGTCAGCCCTGTCCAGGGATCAAAGTGTATCAAAGTTTCAGCAAACCCTACTGTCTTCCAGATGTACTTTACATTGACCTCACCACCAAAAAAGAGTGCTTCATCCAGCTCTCAGCAGTTTCCTGTCTGGTTGTCTTTGCTCCTGCCCCACGTAGCCCTTACTGATCTCCTCCTCTCAATCAGGTCTGCTCTCCAAACTCTCTCTTTCATTTGCTAAGAAAGGATGGATTCCCATTGCATTGGGGGTCGATATCTTATGGTCCACGAAGAGGAGAAAATGGCAAAATGTCACAGAGGATTGCTAAGTGCGTTTCTCCAAAGAGTTCTGGCCTGATGCACAGAACCACTGATCTCTGCTTATGACTCTGGGCAGAAAACAGCCACGCAGCCCCACTGAACAGCGCATAGCTGCTTTCACGTGTGCCAGGCAGAGCAGGTCTCCGCCAACTTCTTGCCTGTGGGACAGGGGCACCTAGTGGCTGAGCCCCAAAAGCGCAGGGTAAAGCCACAGCAACACAAGTTGCAGCTACGCTGCAGTTAGGGATGCGCTGGTAGCCGACATAGAGAGAGATCATTACGAAACTGTTAGGCTATTAACTGCTCTACCCAGGCTAACAGGTCATAAAGCAAAATATAAACACATAGTATCAGGCACACCAGCTCAGATGAAATCCTCCAATACCACCTTTCATGTCTGATGCTCAGGGAACAGCATACTAGCAAACACAGGCAGCAACATCCCCTAACACAGTCTTGTAACTCCCAGAAGTCGGCACCTGCTGTGCACAAGCACAATGGTGCCTTTTACTTGACAGCCCGTCACAGCTTAACTATATGAATAATCTCCTTCCCCTTTGAATGCTGCTCCGGTCATTTCAGTCAATGTCTGCTAGCTTTGAAAGCCAGTGTGTCACCTTCCCCTATTAACACTTGTGACACTGTTCAAGACTTTACAAACATCTACTACAGCCCTCTTTAGATGTCTCTTTTCCAGCCTGAATAGTCCTAGCCTAGCTACTTAGTCCTTGCACATAAGCCATTCCACACAGTTGATGAGCTTTTTTTGGCCTGATTAGTTCTACAACTTATACCCCTTCTAGTTCTGCTATCCTGTCTGAGATCAGATCAGAACTAAATACGGTACCTGAGATGCATGTGAGCCACGGACATACATAACAGCATTCTTAGTTTTGTGCTCTTTTCCTTTCCTAGTAACAATTGACTTTCTTTTGCCTGCTAGTGAGCAGTAAGCTGGTGTTTTCACAGAACCACCTACTACATCTCTGAGATCTGAATGGGAATCACTAGCTCAAAGCCTACCACTGTGTGTGCATATAAAGTCAGGATTGGTTTTTACTGAAAACTTAGCTTAACATCCGGCCACAAAAAATGCAGGCAGGATATAGGTGAGCTCTGCCCCAGATATACTACCGATATAATCAACTAGCTTAGTTCAGCTTCTGTGACCAATACTCAGGGTTTGATCTCTTCATAGAAGCTGCTAAAAGAAAAACAATCAATGCCATCTGCAATCATGCTTACTGAGAATTGGAAAAAAGAATCCAATAAAATAAGATGCTTCTTCCCCCTTCTGGATATCCTTCTAAAATGAAAAATTTTGCTGTCATAATGCCAAGATACAATGCTTGCGTTACTTTCCAAAAACAAATCTACTTAGCTTCAGAATGGCACTGAGATTTTCCATCTCTTAATATAGGTTGGAGTTTTTACTGAGATCAAATACGGTGAGCCATGGCTCTAACACTAAAGAATAGCAAAGTTTCTAGAATTATCACTGTTTTATACATAGCATTACAGCTGAAACAACATCCGATATTCAAAATTGCTATTTTAAAAACGGAAAAGGACATCTTTGACTTCGATCTTTCATATGCTTTCGGACACTTCGGACATCAATCCTAAATATGCAGTATCGTTAGCCATGCTGCTGCTGAATAAATAATGTGTAAGAGAGGCTAATAAATACATCTGGGAAGCTTCTCGTTTTTACTCTGTACTGTCTGAAGCTTGAACACAAAGAAGCCACCACAAAAAAGAAACAAAACAGAGATGGGGAGATAAACGCCAAGACTTGCATTACATTTCCTAACTGTCCACAAAATTTTGTATTGCAGTAGTTCTGTGAACACGCCGAGACATCCCCGAGGTGATTTTTCCACAGGTGAAACCTCTCCCACTGCCCAAGGGCTTTGTCTGTACAGTTTTCCAGGACATTCCCGCACAGTGAGGATGACCATGCTCTGTGGAGCACTTCCACACAGAGCCTCTAAAATCCCCTTTTCTATCCAACGAGGCCATGAAGGACACCTTATCCTTGCTCACTGCACTCCCTCACATACAGCATGCAGTCGCAAAGGACAAGCAACGCTCACATTTATTATTATGGAATTACCATGCCAAGCCCATCTGGTCCACAGCATGGAGGCCACTGTCTGAGGTCCAACCGACCTGATAGGAGGCTATGCAGAGGGGTAGATGCCAAACCACCATTTTGGAAAGGCCACTTACAAGTCCACATCTACACTGCCCAACTTTGGCACCTATTGGCTGGAGATTAGCGGTAGGTGAGATTACAGATGCCCACAGCCAGTGAAGGGCGGTGGCCCCAGGAGGAGGCATCTCCTCTCAGGTAGGAGGTGTTTCAGTAAGTCCTCAGGCAGGAAGCCAAGTAGGCAGCTGTAACATCTGGCAGAGGTTTGAGATTCACATCCTCGCTGGCATGAGGGGGGAGCAGACACCCAGGCATCCTAAGGTATTCTTCAGGGAGGACTGTGAAACATCAATTTCATCCACGTAACCACAGGACCCACAGACATGCTACCAGTCCAATAGGGACCACCATCAGCCAGGATACTTATGCTGCTAAAATTCAGTAACGATTTGTCTTTTAGACAATGCTGTGGAGCAGAAAACATTACTGTTCTTTTCTCTCCGGTAGAAAGATTTTGGGACGTCTTTTCAATCACTGATTGTGAGTCACTTCAGAAACTGAGATTTTTCTAGGGTTAACTTTGTGGTAGGACTGCCAGGAAGGCTACTGGAGCCTGTTTTCTCACCATTTTCTCTGTCTACTCTGATAGCTGCTTCCATACAAAATTAGTCTCTAGATGTGTTCTGAACAAATTTGCTTTCATCGCTTTTTTTCAGTAAATCCAGCATGACCCTTTTCAGACAAAGCAAACAAACAAGCCCCCCACCCCCAAACACCTCAGAGTGACTGGGACTGCAGTGAGAACACGGGAGCAGCGTCCTTCTCAGGCTCATTTCCTTCTTTCATTCCCTATTCTGCATGGGCGCATTACTAAGGACGAATCATGAGTCGCTTACCTGGGCTCCGGGTGACAGCCACAGTGAGATACTCCAGATTTATCCTGGGCAGCAAAAGGTCCATCGAAGCCTAAGTGACCGTGGCCATTTAGAAAGTAACATACTGAAACATAACTCCTTGGCACGGTGGGTGACAAGAACAGGGAAGATAATTTGGGAGAAGGATCTTTGCCTTGAAGTGATCTGGGGGAAAAAAAAAAAAGAATATGAGACAAATCAAAGACAAAAGAAAGACTCTGAAGCTGGTGTGCGTCATGCTGGAAGTTAATACTGAACTGTGCCTGCGAATATTGTTTTGACCTGTAGATGGAAGGGAAGACCATAATACAGGGCTGTGAATTAGGCCATAAGCAGAAGACCCCATGTTATTTTTGCTGATGCTAAAGCTGCCTCTCTGAATACTAAAGCACAGTCCATCTCCCTGCCTTGAATGCAAGGCAATGTTGACATGATTAAAATTCACTAAACAAGGAACAGCTGAGTGAAAAAGGAACTGAAGGCAAACATAATTGGGATTCCCTCTTTTCTGCTTGTTTCTCACCATCTCCTGCAATAAATTTTTTTCTTTTCTTTGAGCTCTGATTTTACAGATTGTATTAAAGAATGGACACATGGACAGAAAACCAGAATCCCTTGTGTAATGCAATTGTCCCAAGCATGAATACAGCAGCCTAATGTATTCCCATGCGTGTTCTCAATCACCACCAAAAGGTAAATTCTGAGAGCAGCTGTTTCCCCTAAACCCACCCAGATGGATTCATGTCCTACAAGGGGCAGTGCCGTTGCACTTAGACCTCTACAAGCCACCAAGAGCTTCAAGCTCAGCCACATTTATTTGCAATTTCCCAAGAGACACACAGGCAAGCCTGCAGAGCTAGAAGTGCTGGGGAGCCCCAAAGCTGCGCCTGTGGTACACTTCAGCAAGCCAGACCTCAAGCAGGGATGTCACAACCCGTCTCAGGCCTACAGGGTCAGGAAAAGGGGAGCTGGGCACAGTGTTACACCAGACAGAAAGGCCTGGATTCAGAAATACAGCACAGGAGGACAACTTAGCCCAATGAATGCTACTCCACAGCCAAAGGTACACTGCATATGGTTGGCTGCACAGGGGCACACCACCACAGGAGGACTGCAGGGAGAGCCCCGTCACCAGGCCAGGCATTTGGGATGAAAAGCAGGAGGACAAGTTACACTGCTCGAGTTGCAAGGACCTACCCTCCAGTCATGAGGAAAACCGTGGCTCAGCTGGCACAGGCACAGACGTGGCTCGGCAGGGGACAGCAAGGGAAAGCCCCTGTCACTTGTCCAGGCCTGACCCCAAACCAGGTCAGGAGCTACTGCTGCTGGAGGGGAGCAGGACTCAACACGTGTTCCTTGGACTGACCTTCTGCCACCACCTGCACCAGCTGGGCACCGCACCCATGGGGCAACCAGCCCCGCAGGACTGACCACATGGTGTCATCCTCACAAGACCCCAAAATCCCCAGGGCCAGCTCCAAGGGGGTCCACGCCCCACAGGGCCTGCAAGACCTATAGGGCCAGCTGAACCAAACTGCACAGGGCCCCTAAACCCCCCAGGGACAGCCACACAGGACTCCCAAATGCCACAGGGCTCCCTAAACCCCACAGGACCCGCCACAAGTGGCCTGTAACCCCAAAGGGCTCTCTAGGCCCCACAGGGTCAGCTGCTAGGGGACCCCAAACCCTACAGGGCTCCCTAAACCCCACAGAGCCAGCTGCAATGGGCCCCTAAATGCCACAGGCGCCCTAAACCCCACAGAGCCAGCTGCAATGGGCCCCTAAACACCACAGGGCTCCCCAAACTCCACAGGGTCTGCTGCAATGGACCCCTAAACACCACAGGGCCAGCTAAAAAAAGGGTCCCTAAACACCACAGGGCCAGCTGCAATGGGCCCCTAAACACCACAGGGCTCCCCAAACTCCACAGGGTCTGCTGCAATGGACCCCTAAACACCACAGGGCCAGCTAAAAAAAGGGTCCCTAAACACCACAGGGCCAGCTGCAATGGGCCCCTAAACACCACAGGGCTCCCCAAACTCCACAGGGTCTGCTGCAATGGACCCCTAAACACCACAGGGCCAGCTAAAAAAAGGGTCCCTAAACACCACAGGGCCAGCTGCAATG